>NC_057797.1:24155294-24155895 GCF_018294505.1 Triticum aestivum | reverse complement strand
TGGACTAAGCCGACGGCCCGGCCGTCGGCATAGTGGTGCCACGTGGCGACCATTCGTTGGGCAGACTTAACGGCGGCCGCCGTTAGCCGTGATAGTTGCCGACGGCCGGGGCCGTCGGCATAGATGTACGGCCCCCGTCGGCGTATAATATATGCCGACGGCTTTTCTATGCCGACGGCCTCCCTGGCTGTGCCGACGCATATGTTGCCGACGGCCCTATGCCGACGGGGGCCGTCGGCATAGGCCTATCTCGACGGGTACCAGGCCTATGTCGACGGCCCTGGCCGTCGGCATAGGGGGCGATTCCGGTAGTGTCCCTTCGCCCCTTCTTGATGGAGGCGCGATGGAGAGATCCGATCAGCAGCCAGCACTTGCAGGCTTCAGTTACGATCACATAAGCGGCTTGGAAAGTGGAAAGGAAGAGGTTAGCATCTAGCGATATGTGCGTGCGTAGTTTTTCCTTTTTCTTTTTGAGTAACTTGTGCGTGCGTAGTCCATCTCCAAGTCGTGGCTGCCTCAAAAAAAAAAAAAAAATACCTCTCTTGTCCTCCACGATGGGCTGCCATTTTCCTTTACCTCATTTTGTGCTTTTAGCAAAGAG
>NC_057797.1:24136700-24155273 GCF_018294505.1 Triticum aestivum | reverse complement strand
AAGCCGACGGCCCGGCCGTCGGCATAGTGGTGCCACGTGGCGACCATTCGTTGGGCAGACTTAACGGCGGCCGCCGTTAGCCGTGATAGTTGCCGACGGCCGGGGCCGTCGGCATAGATGTACGGCCCCCGTCGGCGTATAATATATGCCGACGGCTTTTCTATGCCGACGGCCTCCCTGGCTGTGTCGACGCATATGTTGCCGACGGCCCTATGCCGACGGGGGCCGTCGGCATAGGCCTATCCCGACGGGTACCAGGCCTATGCCGACGGGGGCGATTCCGGTAGTGTGAGACCCGCCCTGATGGATGACACGTGGCACACACAATCTCAAAGCACCAATTCCCACTTTCTTCATTAATTTCCAATCACGAGCTCTAATCCCAATTGCAATTCCAACGCTCGAACAGGTACGTACATACACAACGGTTTATGGGTTGCTTGTTCCTGCTCTCGATCGTTCGCCGGCCACGAACGACGGATTGATGACATCTCGTCCATGGCCGCGCTGACGATCCCATCACCGGCATCCTCGCGCGACGATCCTGTGGCGACTTCTTGTCAGTGGCCGCACCGGAAGACCGCGTCGCCGGCATACGGCAGGGCGGACCGGCGGACTTTAGTTCGTCGTGGTCATGTGCCAAGACGCCGATGCTGATTGCTGCGCTGGCTCCTCGTCGACGGCGGCTACGCTAAAAGACGACTCCTTATTGATGGTGGTCACGCGCCAAGACGTCCTGGCCGGCGGCCAGACTAACTCCTCCTCGACGCCGGCGGGGTGCCAAGACACATGCAGCTGCTCGTCATCTACATGTTCCTTTCTTGCTGCAAGTGCGCCGGACAGCCGATGTCTGACGTCTGAACCCATCCTTCTGACATACATATAGTTGCTTATTCGCAAAACAGTTCGATTGTAGAGTGACTCCCTGGCTTCACCAAACTAGAAAGATTGATGTACCTTTCTCTTTAATCAAACGAGAGGGAGAGAGAGAGATAGATGTTTAATTGGGTGATCTACATAGTCGTCTGCAAGTTAAGCAGTACGGTGTGAAAATAAGCTTGTGTACACATTGCATATGAATTCCTACGCTTGATGAAAATTAGCTTGTGTACACATTGCATATGAATTCCTACGCTTGAACAAGTGGAATTCACGTATTCTGAACTAGTATGAATATTTTCATGTACTGCTTCTCCTGCGTATAATATCATAGTGTTCACTGTTTACCGGAAAATGTTTTCCCCCGCTTTGTATTTCAAAGCAACCAACACCGATACAAGGATCGTTGGGGCGAGTAGCACATCAAGCCCAAAAGAAAAAGAAGAAGAAACAAATGCCAACAACGACAGCTCGACAAAGCACGGATGACCCGCAACCGCTATGCCCTTCAGAAACAAACCACCACAGCCCAAGGCTCCGAACCGCCGCGTACCAAGCAGCACCTCCAAGAAGGAATGCGACGCCGACGACGCTACTGCCCGGACATGTCCTAGGGTTTCCCCCGGCACGCGGAGGGAGGTGGGGGATGAATATCACCGACACCCTCCAGGAGGGAATGGTGGCACCCGCAGGTGTCACTGCATCGGAGCCGAAGAACCGGCAAGGATTACTCCCGCACTCCAACCCCACCGCCCAACCGGACCGCAGTCGACCAGCCAGACCGCCGCCCACCACCATAGTCGACCAGCAGTTGCGCCACCACCCACGCCGCCTCACTGCGAACACCAACACAAGGCCAAGAGGATCGGAGAGAAGCGCCCCACGGAGGGAGAAGCAACACCGTAGCCGAACGGGAGGGAACCACCTCCACCGCCGTCGTGCGGGAGGCCAGAGCCTCCGGCACCATCTCGGTAGCCGTCCGGACGCGGCAGCAGGGCATATCAAGCCACCCCAGGCCCGGCCAGGCCCGAAACGGGCCCGCTAAGCCCGACGGCCATGCTGCAGCAAGCTGGTGATGGCGCCGGCAGCACCCAGCCGCTCATCGTCTCTCCCCCGCCTCCCCGAAGCCACGAAGAAGACCCACCCCGCCGCCGCCCCCCCGAGGCCCAGATGGGCCCGAAGGGCCCAGATCTGGGCCGAGCGGGCGCCGGCAGACTGCGCTGCCGCGTCGCCCCGCCGCCAACAGCGATGCCGCCGCCTAGTAGCCCATCCGCGCTCGCGCCAGGAACCCCGCCCCGAATCGCCCCGTCCCACGACCGAGGACGCCCGAGAGAGGAAAGGCCAGGGGGCCGCCGTCACCAGCGTCGCCCGGGCCAGGCCCGCGGTGGGCACCGGCGACGGCGGCAGGGAGGAAAGGGGGAGGGGAAGGCGCGCGGAAGAGGAGGTTGGGCGCGGCCGGCCGCCCGCGGGGGCGACGCGGTCGCGGTCGGGAGGGAGAGCTTCAGTCAATCCTGCCGGTATCGGCCGGCTGCTATTCCTCTTTCTCTCCTGAAAACTACTACCAATTCTGGGTGTGCTTTGGTTTCAGTCAATCCTATGCGTCCAGTGTTCACTGTTTGCCATCGCAGACGAGTGCGGCGTCGCATAGCAGCTGCATGCATCTTGCCGCACGATCGCCATATTGTGCGTCCACGGGCGACGAGGTCGTTCGGCACATGGCCACCGTCGACGAGATCGTTCAGAGCGACCATGGATGTGGAGTCGTGGTAACATGAAGCCACGCAGCCGCTAGCACGAGCTCGTTCGACAGGTCATGGTCGCGTGGTACTGTCCGGCCGCTGGCGACGAGGTCATCCGGCGCCGCCAGGGATGAGAGTAGCACGCGAACCCTAGCTCTTGTGGTGGTATGAGTTACTCGTATAGGTATCTCATACAAGGATACATACGTGATTGGAATCGGGAATGGGTAATTAGACAAAGTGGGATTACATGTTTTGAGACTGGCATCGCCATGTGTCATCCATCGAGTCGGGTCTCACGGGATGGCTTGTGAGACCTGGTCGCGTTGATGTCGCCATAGAGCGGCCGCTTAATATGGATGCTGCCCAAAGCGGATGCAACCTCTCACTGGCGATGGCATTTGTGCGGCATGCCGGCCGAGAGCGTTGCCCGCAACGCGTTCCCGTTGTCAGTGTTTGTTTAATGCCAGAGGGAAGTTTACTGGACGAGACGGGATGGATATCTATCACGTCCATGCAAAGCCCGTATGTCTGTATGCCATCACGGAACCAACTCTGGCGCCACGCATTGACGCACCCGGACGCTTGGCCTCACCGGAATCCGCTATTTAAAGGCCACCACACCCGGCTAACTCCACATCACAACACATCCGATCCACATGCACCTCCCTTTACACCAAATCTGCCATGACCGTGAGCGGAAACACTATGTGGGTTAGTCTTTCGTCGGAGCTGAAGCACGAGGTGGCCGCCCTTGCAGCCGCCTGGCAGTCCCGCCGTGCAAGGCGGATCTAGCAGGGCGTGTCGGCTAGCTCGCTCGAGGTCTCGGACGACATTCCCATGATGTAGACGAGCTCGGACAATGACACCGTGCCGCTGCCCGGGTCTGTGCGTGCGGGCTTTCGCATGGACGCCGCCATAGTGGACGAGCAGCAGCATGTGCCTGCTCCTATGTCGGCGTTCCGGAAGGCGCAGTAGGAGCAGAGGTACAACATGTTCCTCTTCGAGAAGCACCGGTTGGAAGAGGGCCAGATCTACGACGAGCGCGCAAACGAGGAGGACATGGCCACCATGGTCGCGGCAAACCCGAACTTCATTATGAAGCAACGGGCGCTCTATGAGGCCGGGCGTGCTCAACGCGCCGGTCGCAACAAACAGCTAGCACGGCCGGATGCGGACACGTCAGCACACGCACACGCGTTGGCGGCGGGGACTGAGGACGAGAACGCCGCAGCTATGGGTCCTATGCACCACCGTCCAACTTTCAAGGCCGCATGTGGCAGGTGGACTATGATGGACTGTCCACGTCCATCATCGACCTCACGTCCACCTGCATCGGCAACGGACAGGTTGCGGACTCTTCCGAGGATGAGTAGGGCTTGAGAGGCAGCAAGGTATTGTGTCCTAAGTGGGTCGGTCCGTCTCCCATGTCCTACTCTTTCTCGCCCGAGACTACTTTCACTTTACGGGTCTTAAACCCCACCGACGCTCATGGAGATGACAGATGGAGGATGTGATCACCAATGCGGAATACATAGGAAGTGGACAGCAGGCGCCACCATAATATAGGTTTAGGCCGCTGCTTTTTTAATGGAGAATATCCTAGTTGTAGTGTGTGTGCTCCGGTTTGTTTAAAAAATATTTGAATTGTATGTGGGCAATGTTGGATGGTCGGTTCTCGCATCCGTGTCCGTGAACTGGAGTAAAGCTTGCACACATGGCCCAAAATGATTGGACACAAAATTGGACTTATTATTAAATGAAAATCAGTAGACTGTTATTTAGATAAACCTTTAATCTATATGAAGAATGAAACCGAAGTTCATTAAAAAGAGATGTCAAAAAACCTCTTTCTCTAGATACAGTGAGTAGATATGTCACGAGCAATTGAAAAACATGGCGCCCCCTATTCTAGACATGCATGCAAGATACTCCATCCGTTTCTAAATATTTGTCTTTCTAAAGATTTCAACAAATGACTACATACGGAGCTAAATAAGTGAATCTACACTCTAAAATATGTCTATATACATCCATATGTGGTAGTCTATTTGAAATCTTTAAAAAGACAAATATTTAGGAACGGAGGGAGCACATGCTTGGTGGTTGGCATTGGTAATTTGTGTGAGGGAAAGTGGACACTTGTAGATGGATATGCATATATATATATATATATATGAGTGACATTTAAGAGTTCTGTTCGTCAATAGACTTAGGTTATGTGCATACAACATTTGTGCCTCGGAGATTTAATTCTCTGAGACATTTCTGGAACCAATAGTTTGGAAACACACGATGAACTTTGATTGCCATTGGTTCCACATTCGAGCCCGCCTTCCTTTTGCACCAATGTAGTAATCAAGAAGCCTGAAGGAACTTTTATGGAGCATGCCTCCAAGGGTTTTTTCTCGACCAAGTCGGACATCAACGACTTCGGCGTCTTACTTCTCGAGATTATAAGCGGGAAGAGGAATGCAAGCTTCTTGAATCTCACAGGACACGTGAGTACATATAATGCACTAGATCCACTTTATATGCAACTAAATATTCCACTTCAGTTGCGCTGAAAGATAAATATCGAAGCGACTAATGTTCACCGCAACCAGTGGCGAACGCAGGAATAATTTCTAGGTGTGGCGGAGTGTATGAACAAAAAAAAAACCATGTATAATTCAACTATGGAAGTGCTCACTAGAATACTCGATAAATATTACTTGGTGTTCAACAAATAAAACCGAAATCAAAACTTAACTATTGGCACTCTAAATACCTCAGCTGATGAAGATTACATGGATGATTGAGTGCCAAAAAAACCATTTGTATTACCTAGAACGGCATAAAAATGACCTATAAAACATAAACACCAGAGATAAATCATGAATTAGTAAACCCTGCGGCGGCGTCATCTGCAAACCCTGCGGACTTGCCGAGTCACGGCCGCCGCCTTGCTGATCTCGGAGCCTGTCGCCGCCTTCGCGCCCACGGTGTCCGGTGGTTGATTTCCGGCTGCCCGCTGCCATGCGTCTGTGCGGCCGTGCCCTAGCCTCTAAAGCGCCGCCGCGCCGCCTCCGTCTTGCGAGAAAGTAGCAACGAACGACTAGTATTCTCGTCTCGTAGAGTCGTAGTCTGCCTAGCAGTCGTGAAAATGTGATCGATCGTCTGTGTCCTTCAGCACATAGCCCATGGGCACGGCCCTGAAGGAAATATGCCCTAGAGACAATAATAAAGTTATTATTTATTTCCTTATTTCATGATAAATGTTTAGTATTCATGCTAGAATTGTATTAACCGGAAACATAATACATGTGTGAATACATAGACAAACAGAGTGTCACTAGTATGCCTCTACTTGACTAGCTCGTTAATCAAAGATGGTTAAGTTTCCTAACCATAGACAAAGGAGTTGTCATTTGATTAACGAGGTCACATCATTGGTTGAATGATCTGATTGACATGACCCATTCCATTAGCTTAGCACCCGATCGTTTAGTGAGTTGCTATTGCTTTTATCCATGACTTATACATGTTCCTATGACTATGAGATTATGCAACTCCCGTCTGCCGGAGGAACACTTTGGGTGCTACCAAACGTCACAACGTAACTGGGTGATTATAAAGGAGTACTACAGGTGTCTCCAAAGGTAGATGTTGGGTTGGCGTATTTCGAGATTAGGATTTGTCACTCCGATAGTCGGAGAGGTATCTCTGGGCCCTCTCGGTAATGCACATCACATAAGCCTTGCAAGCACTGCAACTAATGAGTTAGTTGTGAGATGATGTATTACGGAACGAGTAAAGAGACTTACCGGTAACGAGATTGAACTAGGTATTGGATACCGACGATCGAATCTCGGGTAAGTAACATACCGATGACAAAGGGAACAAACGTATGTTGTTATGCGGTCTGACCGATAAAGATCTTCGTAGAATATGTAGGAACCAATATGGGCATCCAGGTCCCGCTATTGGTTATTGACCGGAGACATGTCTCGGTCATGTCTACATTGTTCTCGAACCGTAGGGTCCGCACGCTTAAGGTTTCGATGACGGTTATTATGAGTTTATGTATTTTGATGTACCGAAGGAGTTCGGAGTCCCGGATGTGATCACGGACATGACGAAGAGTCTCGAAATGGTCGAGACATAAAGATTGATATATTGGACGACTATGTTCGGACATCGGAATGGTTCCGAGTGATTTCGGAGAAAACCGGAGCGCCGGAGGGTTACCGGAACCCCCCCCGGGAGAAGTATTGGGCCACATGGGCCTTAGTGGAAAGAGAGAGGGGCGGCCAGAGCTGGGCCACGCGCCCCCTCCCCTCTGGTCCGAATTGGACTAGGAGAGGGGGGCGGCGCCCCCCTTTCCTTCTCCCTCTCCCCCTTCCTTTCCCCCTCCTAGTAGGAGTAGGAAAGAGGGGAATCCTACTCCTACTAGGAGGAGGATTCCTCCTCCTGGCGCGCCTAGCAAGGACCGGCCGGCCTCCCCCCTTGCTCCTTTTTATCCAGGGGCAGGGGGGCACCCTAGAACACACAAGTTGATCCTTGAGATCGTTCCTTAACCGTGTGTGGTGCCCCCCTCCACCATATTCCACCTCGGTCGTATTGTTGCAGCGCTTAGGCGAAGCCCTACGATAGTAGAACATCAAGATCGTTACCACGCCGTCGTGCTGACGGAACTCTCTCCCCGGAGCTTTGCTGGATCGGAGCCCGAGGAGCGTCACCGAGCTGTACGTGTGCCAAGAACTCGGGGGCGCCGGAGTAACGGCGCCGGGATCGGTTGGATCGCGAGGAGAACGTACGACTACTTCCTCTACGTTGTGATCGCTTCCGCTTCAGGTCTACAAGGGTATGTAGACAACACTCTCCCCCTCGTTGCTATGCATCACCATGATCTTGCGTGTGCGTAGGAAATTTTTTGAAATTACTACGTTCCCTATCAGTGGCGTCCGAGCCTAGGTTTTTATGGTTTGATGTTATATGCACGAGTAGAACAAAAGTGAGTTGTGGACGATACAAGTCATACTGCCTACCAGCATGTCATACTTTGGTTTAGCGGTATTGTTGGATGAGATGACCCGGACCAACCTTACGCGTACGCTTACGCGAGACCGGTTCCCTCGACGTGCTTTGCACACAGATGGCTTGCGGGAGACATCTCACCAACTTTAGTTGAACCAAGTGTGGCTACGCCCGGTCCTTGAGAAGGTTAAAACGGAGTCTATTTGACAAACTATCGTTGTGGTTTTGATGCTTAGGTAAGATGAGTTCTTGCTTTAGCCCGTAGCAGCCACGTAAAACTTGCAACAAACAAAGTAGAGGACGTCTAACTTGTTTTTGCAGGGCATGTTGTGATGTGATATGGTCAAGACATGATGCTAAATTTTATTGTATGAGATGATCATGTTTTGTAACCGAGTTATCGGCAACTGGCAGGAGCCATATGGTTGTCGTTTTATTGTATGCAATGCAATCGCCCTGTAATGCTTTACTTTATCACTAAGCGGTAGCGATAGTCGTAGAAGCATAAGATTGGCGAGACGACAACGATGCTACGATGGAGATCAAGGTGTCGCGCCGGTGACGATGGTGATCATAATGGTGCTGCAGAGATGGAGATCATGAAGCACAAGATGATGATGACCATATCATATCACTTATATTGATTTGCATGTGATGTTTATCTTTTATGCATCTTATTTTGCTTTGATTGACGGTACCATTATAAGATGATCTCTCACTAAATTATCAAGAAGTGTTCTCCCCGAGTATGCACCGTTGCCAAAGTTCGTCGTGCCCAGACACCACGTGATGATCGGGTGTGATAAGCTCTACGTCCATCTACAACGGGTGCAAGCCAGTTTTGCACACGCAGAATACTCGGGTTATACTTGACGAGCCTAGCATATGCAGATATGGCCTCGGAACACGAAGACCGAAAGGTCGAGCGTGAATCATATAGTAGATATGATCAACATAATGATGTTCACCATTGAGAACTAATCCATTTCACGTGATGATCGGTTATGGTTTATTTTGATTTGGATCACGTGATCACTTAGATGATTAGAGGGATATCTATCTAAGTGGGAGTTCATAAGTAATATGATTAATTGAACTTAAATTTGTCATGAACTTAGTCCCTGATAGTATCTTGCTTATGTTGATTGTAGATAGATGGCTCGTGCTGTTGTTCCGTTGAATTTTAATGCGTTCCTTGAGAAAGCAAAGTTGAAAGATGATGGTAGCAATTACACGGACTGGGTCCATAACTTGAGGATTATCCTCATTGCTGCACAGAAGAGTTACGTCCTGGATGCACCGCTGGGTGCCAGGCCTGCTGCTGGAGCAACGCCAGATGTTATGAACGTCTGACAGAGCAAAGCTGATGACTACTCGATAGTTCAGTGTGCCATGCTTTACGGCTTAGAACCGGGACTTCAACGTCGGTTTGAGAACCATGGAGCATATGAGATGTTCCAAGAGTTGAAGTTAATATTCCAACAGAATGCCCGGATTGAGAGATATGAAGTCTCCAATAAGTTCTATAGCTGCAAAATGGAGGAGAATGGGTCTGTCAGTGAGCACATACTCAGAATGTCTGGGTATTACAATCACTTGAGTCAGCTGGGAGTTAATCTTCCGGATGATTGTGTCATTGACAGAATTCTTCAATCACTGCCACCAAACTACAAAGGCTTCGTGATGAACTATAATATGCAAGGGTTAGTAAAGACTATTCCCGAGCTCTTCGCAATGCTAAAGGCTGCGGAGGTAGAAATCAAGAAGGAGCATCAAGTGTTGATGGTCAATAAGACCACTAGTTTCAAGAAGAAGGGCAAAGGGAAGAAGAAGGGGAACTTCAAGAAGAACAGCAAGCAAGTTGCTGCTCAGGAGAAGAAACCCAAGTCTGGACCTAAGCCTGAAACTGAGTGCTTCTACTGCAAGCAGACTGGTCACTGGAAGCGGAACTGCCCCAAGTATTTGGCGGATAAGAAGGATGGCAAGGTGAACAAAGGTATATGTGATATACATGTTATTGATGTGTACCTTACTAGAGCTCGCAGTAGCACCTGGGTATTTGATACTGGTTCTGTTGCTAATATTTGCAACTCGAAACAGGGACTACGGATTAAGCGGACACTAGCAAAGGACGAGGTGACGATGCGCGTGGGAAATGGTTCCAAAGTCGATGTGGTCGCGGTCAGCACGCTACCTCTACATCTACCTTCGGGATTAGTTTTAGACCTAAATAATTGTTATTTGGTGCCAGCGTTGAGCATGAACATTATATCTGGATCTTGTTTGATGCGATACGGTTATTCATTTAAATCAGAGAATAATGGTTGTTCTATTTATATGAGTAACATCATTTATGGTCATGCACCCTTGAAGAGTGGTCTATTTTTGATGAATCTCGATAGTAGTGATACACATATTCATAATGTTGAAGCCAAAAGATGCAGAGTTGATAATGATAGTGCAACTTATTTGTGGCACTGCCGTTTAGGTCATATCGGTATAAAGCGCATGAAGAAACTCCATACTGATGGACTTTTGGAGTCACTTGATTATGAATCACTTGGCACTTGCGAACCGTGCCTCATGGGCAAGATGACTAAAACACCGTTCTCCGGTACTATGGAGAGAGCAACAGATTTGTTGGAAATCATACATACGGATGTATGTGGTCCGATGAATGTTGAGGCTCGTGGCGGATATCGTTATTTTCTCACCTTCACAGATGATTTGAGCAGATATGGGTGTATCTACTTAACGAAACACAAGTCTGAAACATTTGAAAAGTTCAAAGAATTTCAGAGTGAAGTTGAAAATCATCGTAACAAGAAAATAAAGTTTCTACGATCTGATCGTGGAGGAGAATATTTGAGTTACGAGTTTGGTCTACATTTGAAACAATGCGAAATAGTTTCGCAACTCACGCCACCTGGAACACCACAGCGCAATGGTGTGTCCGAACGTCGTAATCGCACTTTACTAGATATGGTGCGATCTATGATGTCTACCTCTATCATTTTGGGGTTATGCTCTAGAGACGGCCACATTCACGTTGAATAGAACACCGTCAAAATCCGTTGAGACGACACCTTATGAACTGTGGTTTAGCAAGAAACTAAAGTTGTCGTTTCTTAAAGTTTGGGACTGCGATGCTTATGTGAAAAAGCTTCAACCTGATAAGCTCGAACCCAAATCGGAGAAATGTGTCTTCATAGGATACCCAAAGGAGACAGTTGGCTACACCTTCTATCACAGATCCGAAGGCAAGACATTTGTTGCTAAAAATGGATCCTTTCTAGAGAAGGAGTTTCTCTCGAAAGAAGCGAGTGGGAGGAAAGTAGAACTTGAAGAGGTAACTGTACCTTCTCCCTTATTGGAAAGTAGCTTATCTCATAAACCGGTTTTTGAGACATCTACACCAAGTAGTGAGGAAGTTGATGATGTTGATCATGAAGCTTCAGATCAAGTTACTACAGAACCTCGTAGATCAACCAGAGTAAGATCCGCGCCAGAGTGGTACGGTAATCCTGTTCTGGAAGTCATGCTACTAGATCATGATGAACCTACGAACTATGAAGAAGCGATGGTGAGCCCAGATTCTGCAAAATGGCTTGAAGCCATGAAATCTGAGATGGGATCCATGTATGAAAACAAAGTATGGACTTTGGTTGACTTGCCCGAGGGTCGGCAAGCAATAGAGAACAAGTGGATCTTTAAGAAGAAGATTGACGCTGACGGTAATGTTACTGTCTACAAAGCTCGACTTGTCGCAAAGGGTTTCCGACAAGTTCAAGGGATTGACTACGATGAGACCTTCTCACCCGTAGCGATGCTTAAGTCTGTCCGAATCATGTTAGCAGTTGCCGCATTTTATGATTATGAAATTTGGCAAATGGATGTAAAAACTGCATTCCTGAATGGATTTCTGGAAGAAGAGTTGTATATGATGCAACCAGAAGGTTTTATCAATCCAAAGGGAGCTAACAAAGTGTGCAAGCTCCAGCGATCCATTTATGGACTGGTGCAAGCATCTCGGAGTTGGAATAAACGCTTTGATAGTGTGATCAAAGCATTTGGGTTTGTACAGACTTTTGGAGAAGGCTGTATTTACAAGAAAGTGAGTGGGAGCTCTGTAGCATTTCTGATATTATATGTGGATGACATATTACTGATCGGAAATGATATAGAATTTCTGGATAGCATAAAGGGATACTTGAATAAGAGTTTTTCAATGAAGGACCTCGGTGAAGCTGCTTACATATTGGGCATCAAGATCTATAGAGATAGATCAAGACGCTTAATTGGACTTTCACAGAGCACATACCTTGACAAAGTTTTGAAGAAGTTCAAAATGGATCAGGCAAAGAAAGGGTTCTTGCCTGTGTTACAAGGTGTGAAGTTGAGTAAGACTCAATGCCCGACCACTGCAGAGGATAGAGAGAAAATGAAAGATGTTCCCTATGCTTCAGCCATAGGCTCTATCATGTATGCAATGCTGTGTACCAGACCTGATGTGTGCCTTGCTATTAGCTTAGCAGGGAGGTACCAAAGTAATCCAGGAGTGGATCACTGGACAGCGGTCAAGAATATCCTGAAGTACCTGAAAAGGACTAAGGAGATGTTTCTCGTATATGGAGGTGACAAAGAGCTCATCGTAAGTGGTTACGTTGATGCAAGCTTTGACACAGATCCGGACGATTCGAAATCGCAAACCGGATACGTATTTACATTAAACGGTGGAGCTGTCAGTTGGTGCAGTTCTAAACAAAGCGTCGTAGCGGGATCTACATGTGAAGCGGAGTACATAGCAGCTTCGGAAGCAGCTAATGAAGAAGTCTGGATGAAGGAGTTCATATCCGATCTAGGTGTCATACCTAGCGCATCGGGTCCAATGAAAATCTTTTGTGACAATACTGGAGCAATTGCCTTGGCGAAGGAATCCAGATTTCACAAGAGAACCAAGCACATCAAGAGACGCTTCAATTCCATCCGGGACTTGGTCCAGGTGGGAGACATAGAGATTTGCAAGATACATACGGATCTGAATGTAGCAGACCCGTTGACTAAACCTCTTCCACGGGCAAAACATGATCAGCACCAAAACTCCATGGGTGTTAGAATCATTACTGTGTAATCTAGATTATTGACTCTAGTGCAAGTGGGAGACTGAAGGAAATATGCCCTAGAGGCAATAATAAAGTTATTATTTATTTCCTTATTTCATGATAAATGTTTATTATTCATGCTAGAATTGTATTAACCGGAAACATAATACATGTGTGAATACATAGACAAACAGAGTGTCACTAGTATGCCTCTACTTGACTAGCACGTTAATCAAAGATGGTTAAGTTTCCTAACCATAGACAAAGGAGTTTTCATTTGATTAACGAGGTCACATCATTGGTTGAATGATCTGATTGACATGACCCATTCCATTAGCTTAGCACCCGATCGTTTAGTGTGTTGCTATTGCTTTTATCCATGACTTATACATGTTCCTATGACTATGAGATTATGCAACTCCCGTCTGCCGGAGGAACACTTTGGGTGCTACCAAACGTCACAACGTAACTGGGTGATTATAAAGGAGTACTACAGGTGTCTTCAAAGGTAGATGTTGGGTTGGCGTATTTCGAGATTAGGATTTGTCACTCCGATAGTCGGAGAGGTATCTCTGGGCCCTCTCGGTAATGCACATCACATAAGCCTTGCAAGCACTGCAACTAATGAGTTAGTTGTGAGATGATGTATTACGGAACGAGTAAAGAGACTTACCGGTAATGAGATTGAACTAGGTATTGGATACCGACGATCGAATCTCGGGTAAGTAACATACCGATGACAAAGGGAACAAACGTATGTTGTTATGCGGTCTGACCGATAAAGATCTTCGTAGAATATGTAGGAACCAATATGGGCATCCAGGTCCCGCTATTGGTTATTGACCGGAGACATGTCTCGGTCATGTCTACATTGTTCTCGAACCGTAGGGTCCGCACGCTTAAGGTTTCGATGACGGTTATTATGAGTTTATGTATTTTGATGTACCGAAGGAGTTCGGAGTCCCGGATGTGATCACGGACATGACGAGGAGTCTCGAAATGGTCGAGACATAAAGATTGATATATTGGACGACTATATTCGGACATCGGAATGGTTCCGAGTGATTTCGGAGAAAACCGGAGTGCCGGAGGGTTACCGGAACCCCCCGGGAGAAGTATTGGGCCACATGGGCCTTAGTGGAGAGAGAGAGGGGCGGCCAGGGCTGGGCCGCGCGCCCCCTCCCCTCTGGTCCGAATTGGACTAGGAGAGGGGGGGTGGCGCCCCCCTTTCCTTCTCCCTCTCCCCCTTCCTTTCCCCCTCCTAGTAGGAGTAGGAAAGAGGGGAATCCTACTCCTACTAGGAGGAGGATTCCTCCTCCTGGCGCGCCTAGCAAGGGCCGGCCGGCCTCCCCCCTTGCTCCTTTATATACGGGGGTAGGTGGGCACCCTAGAACACACAAGTTGATCCTTGAGATCGTTCCTTAACCATGTGCGGTGCCCCCCTCCACCATATTCCACCTCGATCGTATTGTTGCAGCGCTTAGGCGAAGCCCTGCGATAGTAGAACATCAAGATCGTCACCACGCCGTCGTGCTGACGGAACTCTCTCCCCGGAGCTTTGCTGGATCGGAGCCCGAGGAGCGTCACCGAGCTGTACGTGTGCCAAGAACTCGGGGGCGCCGGAGTAACGGCGCCGGGATCGGTTGGATCGCGAGGAGAACGTACGACTACTTCCTCTACGTTGTGATCGCTTCCGCTTCAGGTCTACAAGGGTATGTAGACAACACTCTCCCCCTCGTTGCTATGCATCACCATGATCTTGCGTGTGCGTAGTAAACTTTTTGAAATTACTACGTTCCCCAACAGGCCCGTCATTCAATCGGCAGTAACCAAGCCCAATAGGAGGCACGCGCACGCCCCACTACCTGAAAAATACGCCAGGCTAATACACTAGTATATATACGTATTTGCACGGCAGCATAGGTATGGCGTTCGCCAAAACACGCCATATAGCTAGGTTCGCCCCTGACCGCAACCCCGTTTATTTCAGGTATACAAGCTGTGCCATGAAGCGGGCGGGCAGCGAGGGAATTAGACTGCCAGAGCCCAAGCAGCCGGCCTACTTCAATGTCAGGATGTCGAGCATCCAGGAGTCAGTCAGACCGGTTGCCCGGTCGTCCTACATCAGCATCGACGTCGTCTTGTAGAACGGCAGATGGTCAGCGTAGAGTTGGGAAGAAGGCTTTTTAATGTTTAGTGGAGTGCCTGAATCAACCGCAATATTGCTTTTTGTAAGATCCATAATTCAATGTTTGCATTTTGCTCACTTGGTGTGAAAATTGATAACTGGGCTTGATTCTCTTGGCTCCAGACGCGGGATAGCTATTTTTAGTGGCAGGGTGTACACAACTGTCACTCGCATTATGTCTATTGCATAACTATGCATCCTGACCACATATATATAGATGTCAGGGTGCAAACACTTGTCACTTGTGTGTAAAAATTCAGAACCTGGCATGATACAGGTTGCACATACACAAGAACAGGACATGCACTCAGATTCTCTTATTTGCCTGATGCATACAAAACTGCATATATGTTGTGTGTAAATTCAGAACTTCCCATGATACAAGCTGCACACAGGCAAGAATAGGACATGCCATTTGCATATGTATTTCACAATTATGACTTGCATACATACATGCTTCGAATACATTTCATGGTTTTCAATTGCATACATACAACATACATATTTATTCCTTCCAAACTACAAATCTGATCAATAAGAGTTCCTAGTAGGAAGACCAAGCGGGCGGATGTTCCTCCCTGGCCGACGGGCCGGTTAGATCCTCGGATGCTGCGGCCGATCACGCCGTGTACGCCGTCGTGTTTCAGTAAGTTTCTGAAAATTCACTACTTACATTTCAGTGGATCCAAACACTTTTTTTTTGCAAAAAAAGAAACACTTTTTTTTTCTGGCATGGATGCAAGCCTCCTAGCATCAACAGATCTTGCTATGATTCTGCTTCTTACTGACAGTATTTAGTTAGTACGGGTTGCTGTGTTAGTTATGGTCAAACTACTCCTGTATTAGTCAGTTCTTACATCAACTTGAACAAGAGGTTCATGTATGCAAGCTTAAGCGTCCTAGTTGGCTGGTTTGCAAAGCGTGTTGCAGTGTCAGTTTCATAGTTGAAAGTTTCAGTGCCCACTGAATAGAACATAACACAAGTTGGGCTTCAGTTTTGTCACATTAACACATTGAGGTCAAATTTGTCATTTTTGTATCTTGAGCATTGTGTTTGAATTTTGATTTGAATTTTTGTGACAACATACATTGATGTTGTGTCGATACACTATTTTTTTTCTGGATTTTTAAAATATTTTTCAATGTGCAACGGGGTCCGGTGCACCGGTAGCACCAATTGCCTTGGTGCACCAGATACGTTCCCCCGTTTCTGGAGCATGGCCCTTGCGACCCTCAGGAATATGATGCATAAATTTACCGCTGTATGGTGAACATTTCAGTGACCCTTGGCAGATGGCAAAGCCGGTATATGTTAGGAGAGCAAAGGGGAACTTCCTGTGAATGCTTGGTGATGTTTGGTGAGACATGTTCTGCCGAAACCGGACCTGAAGATCCGGAGATGATGAGCATGCAAGATCTTCTATTCAGAAGTGTTAGGCCTAGAGGGAAATTCAAGGTCCATGCGTGGACATCCCCCTGCCGCCTCACTACAATTACATCCTTCATTGTGAGATACAGAGGCCACATCGCATGGCCGCCAGGAACAAGCGCTGTCAGAATATATAGTCGCAGCTGACTAGCTCATGCATGGTTGATGGTGTCATGTTGAGGCGTAGGGGCAAGCCAAACGAGTCCGGTTAGGGCTGGCAACAGTTCCAACCAGGGATTCAATCCTAGTTAATTCAAGTAATAGTCACTTGTGGGGAGTCCTAGTTGTGTATCGTATAGGAGTCTCGTTTTCCATTTGGAGTCTGTAAGGCAAACCTCTAAATAAGGAGGCAGCCCCATGAAGTCTAGGCATGGATAATGAATAAAGATTTAAGACGGAGAGTAGTTCTCAATCTCTGGTCTTTCTCTCTGCACTGTTACCCTCTGCTATGGCCGGCAATAGCTCCTCCTCGCCCGAAGCTCGCTATTATGATTAGTAAGTTTAGACTAGTTTAGACTAGTTTCGGTTGATCACATTGTAAAATATTATGAATCGGCACTGAATTTCGGTTAGTATGTTTGTTTGAATTCAACTTGTGTTTGTTTGACCGAATTCATTTTTTACTCTACTAAATTTACGAGATTGACTAGAAACAACTAAAATTTACGCTCCAAGCTGTTTACTCCCGTATTTTTTTAAGGAATCCGCTAGAGATGCCCCGTTGTGTAGAGACTTGCCTATGAATATCTTTTCATGACATTGACGGGCTCGTCTCCTAGCCTCCCTACTAGTACTAGAATAAATCATCGGCATGCATATATGTAGTGGCTACGTGCGGCACTATCATGACCACAAATGGAAATCAATACCGGATGCAAGTTGCTAGCTAGCCAACATGCATGCCTGAGACTGACTTGATACCTTTACATATGTACTTATCCCCTTGTTCCAAACGTACGCACTGTAGAAATGACAAGCTACGTTCCAAACGTACGTACTCGCATGCGTAATGGGCTAATGGCGTTGTTCCAAATTTGTGGTGCCAATTGACAAGCCACCAAACTACTCGGCTACTCACCTTGTTCCAAATTTAGCTGCTTGTCTCCGCTACCTAACGCTAACGGTGAGCCTACAGAAGAAGATGCAACCACGCACGTACGTACAAGGTGGTGACATGCGTGGTCTACGTTTCGCTGCCGGCAGGGCCTAGCACATGTGGCACACCTATGCTTTAATTTTATTGGCATGTAGAGGGATCGAGCTGATGTAGTACTCCCTCCGTTCCAAAATAGATGACCCAACTTTATATTAAAGTTAGTACAAAGTTGAGTCATCTATTTTGGAACGGAGGGAATATTATATTATGCGATTCGAGTTCGAGTGTTGAACACAACTGCATCCATGCCGGGCCGCGCAACACTCTCTAGCTACTCTTTCGCACACAAAAAAGACACACACACGCACGCACACACACACACACTGACACACACACACGCGCGAGCTACTCTTTTCTCTAAAGCTAAGCTGGTGATCCAACAAGGAAGCTTAGCAGGATTCAGGACGCTTTGTTGTTGATCTTCTTCCTAGCTCAACCAAGTCAATGTAAGCACACTATTTTCTTGTCATTGTCGACTAATTTGGCATCAGCGTGCTTACGCTAGCACATCTCTTAATTTGACTTACTTATCATGCGTAGGTGGGTTGTTAGCCCTTCGTATCATATGGTTACATATAATACAATCTACTCCCTCCGTCTCAAAATAAGTGTGTCAACTTTGTACTAACTTTAGTACAAAGTTATACTAAGTTTAAGACACGTATTTTGGGACAGAGTTAATATCTAGCATAATTAGGAGTATATGGTGGTACGAGTCATGTAAGCAGATAATAACACTACTAGAAAAAGCTTACAGGTAGACGCTTGCTAGTAGCGCGGGTTTATACCCCTCGCTACTGCTACTTACTAGTAGCACAAATTTGTACCCCTCGCTACTACTAAGTTGATAGTAGTAGCACGGGTTTATAAAACCCCACTGGTGGAAAAAAGGCCTTTAGTCGCGGTTGGCAACGGCCATTAGTCGCGGTTGCGCAACCGCGACTAATTAAGCGCGACAAAAGCCCCCCCCCCCTTTAGTCGCGGTTGCTTACGAACCGCGACTAAAGGCCCGTCCACGTGGGCGCCAGGCGGCCGTCGTGGCGGAGGACCTTTAGTCGCGG
>NC_057797.1:24132340-24136131 GCF_018294505.1 Triticum aestivum | reverse complement strand
TATTCCTCTTAGCATTGTTATCACTCGGTGTCCGTTCAGAGGTGTATCTCCGGATCATCTCACAGACAAAGTATCCACATAGATCGGTCTCCGCTGGCTGAATATCCCCATCATTCTTAGCCTTTGGCTTTTTGAAGTCTAGCTCTTTTTTAAATTCACCGACCTTTGTATCTACGAACCGTCTCCAAACCCTACGAGGCAAAGAAAATTAAATGATCAAGAGAGTTACTTGATATTAGGAAATGAACGAAATAGGCCGATCGATATAGAGCGCAAATGAATGAAAATAATTACTTCTGCAGGGTTTTTCTCATGTCGGCCCAACGCTTTGCATCCATATCCAGAGAGTCGTGGACGATACATTCTGAGGTGTCAACTTTAATTACTAGCAGAATCCAGTGGTACCTGCGGACACGATACATGCACAGTACGTCATGCATAACTCATCGATTAGCCGACCACATACCATGCATGGAGTAAACAAAAGAGAATGTGCTCAAGACAGAAACACTCACCCAAACTGGTAAGGAAATAGAATATCACTTTTGAGTTCCTGCTTTGTAAGAAACCGCCACAGGTCATCCTCCACGTCGGCGGGGTGATGCTTTAACACATGTCCATTAACGACGTGTGGGTCAATGAACCCAACATCATGGATGTTCCTTACTCTGCATTCCTTAATCTTCATTCTGCATGTATAATAGCGGACAGAACAATATAGTTAGGACATATATATAGTGCAGGCAATATGAACGAGATGGGGTAGAAATAAATCACTTACAGAACGTAGCAACTGATGATAGATTTGTCGAGCGCGCGCAGATTGAAAAGCTGGAACAATTCACTCAGCGGAACTGGTACAGAGTAATGTTTGAAGTGATGCTCATGTCTAACTTCCGCTAAAATATATTCTTTGGCGTTTTTATTTTTTATGTAACCCTTGTACCATTGCAGCAGACCTTTCATTTGTGGAGGTAGGCTCTCTTCCTGCGCAGGCTCGACGAGAGGCCCATTCTTCACATATGTAATTACGACCTCCTTCATTGGCGCGTCCTCAAGGCCTAACAGTGCACGAAGAGTCATACCAAAGTTGGCCGCTTGTTCTCTGGCACTCGTTACAGTCAATCCCAGTGCTTTCGCAGCTTGTATGATCTCGGGGGTATCCGGACCGGCGGCTTCCACTATAAGCGGGGCAATCGATTGTTTACTTTGTTCCCCGAGCTGGGCAACTTGTTTCCCGCTTTTGTTACTTTCGGCCTTCTCCCGCTCTCTGTTCTCCTTGAATATGAGTGCCTGCTTGCGAAGTTCACGTGCATAGTCCTCAGGCAGATTCTTCGCGGCTTGGGACGGTGTGTTCAAAAATTCCTTAGCCCACTTCTTTTGCTCATCAGAAAATACTTGCTTGGGCTCGGGCTCTCTTGACTTCCTGCAGTCCGCCTTCCATTTCTCCAAATGAGCAGCCGCGGCCGCGTCGCCTTCCTCGGCACTAAGTTCCCAAGGCCTTGTGGGGAGAGGCTTCAGTGATGGCTCCGGTACCTTTGTGGTCTTAGGTACATAAGGGTCCGGGTTAATAATCCAGGACGGCTTATGCTTCTTTGCCGGAGGTGGATTGGGGGGCGGCGTCTGATCACCCGCCGGACGAGGACTGGGGGGTGGACTTGTTGTCCTTGGCGCCTCGCCTGGAAACTTGATAAACTTCTTTTGCCATAGAATGAACTGGCGCTTGACATCTCCAAGTCTTTTCTCCCCTTCAGGTGTAGCAATGTCAATGTCCAGGTCCTCAAACCCTTTGACTATGTCCTCCACTGTGACACGAGCATAGCCATCTTGAATGGGGTTGTTGTGGTGGAGTGCTCCAGGTAAACATGGTAAAGCACTGCCCATGGCTACCTTCATGGACATGTTCCCGATAGGATAATACAGATGACATTCTTTCATCTCCTTTATATCGTCCACGGGGTAGCGAGGAGGCTCCTGTGCAGTAATTTCGACCGCCAGAGGCTCCGGTGCAGTAATATCGATCGTCGGTGGGGCCTCCGTGGAAGCCACGCTGCTTCTCCGCTCATGGCTTCCGAGATCCACTGGATGATGTTCATGCTGCGTCCGAGCTTCATCTCTTTCGGCTACTAGTACATTCACTGTTTTCTTCAATTCATCCATTTCAGATGCCAACCGCACCACAACATCTGCTTCCCGATCCATCTTTCTCTTACGGCTTCTGTAACCGTACGGGTCATCTTTCTGGGGGAACCCTACTTTCCACGGAACGTGCCCCATGCCTCGTACACGTCCTCCGTGTTCAGGATTCCCGAGGGCTTTTGTCAGCGCGTCGTTCTCTCTGTTGAACTTGATCTTCCCCTCTTGAGCTTCCCTCATTGCGTTAATAAGGGCTTCGGTGGGTTTAATTAGTTTGCCCCGGTAAACACAGTCCCCTGTCTCCGGGTTCAGCGATCCCCCATGCCCGTACCACCAGCTTTTGGCCCTTGGGTCCCATCCCTCCGTACCTGGAAGGATTCCTCGCGCCCTCAGCTCGTTCTCCAACTTCTCACGCCTAGGCTCCCAAAGGCGATACCCTCCTGGCCCCATAATATGATAGTACTCCTTCTTAGCCGCATTTTGCTTATTTTTTTCCGATATTTCAATGAACTGCTCCGATTTCTTTTGCTTCACAAATTCTGGCCAATCATGTTTCAGTTTCTCATATTTTCCTTTGAAATCAGGAGTCTTGTTCTTATTGACAAAGTCATGGGCTAGATTTTGCTTGAATTTCCGGAATGCGTCGGCCATCTTATGAAGAGCGAACCGTTTGACTAGCCTCCTCCTCTCCTTGTTTTCCGGGATTTTATTACCCTCCTTATCGAATTTGCTGTATTCCGGAGGTAGAACGAAATGTTCCATAAGCTTGTTGAAGCAATCTTTTTTGGTTCTCTTATCAACAAAACTGGAACCAACACGTGCCTTCTTTGGCTCATTCCACTCCTGGACGGTGATCGAGACGTTGTCTCTAACAATGGCTCCGCATTGGTTGATAAACTTGGTGGCGTTTTTGCGGGGCTCCAGCGGCTTGCCGGTTTTATCCTCGACAACCTCGATTGTGTATGTTTCTCCTGGTTTCAACCTCTTGGTTGCGCCACGCTTTGATGACGTACTCGATTGTTTCGACGATCCGGCCGAGGGCTAAAATAAGAAAGAGAGTCGCGCACGTTAGTACACACATATTTATTCAAATCAGTTAGTTTGTATCACCAGAGGCTCAATGTATATATATACCTCGGCGCCGGAGGTGGTTGCTACTTCCATTTCAAGATCGTCGTTTATCGACGTTTCTTCGGCATCATCTTGCTGACGGCGCCGGCCTTCATCTTCACCGTCAAGGTTCAGATAAGAAGAGATATCATCTTCTTCTTCTTGTCCGGTCGGCACATATACAATATCGCCGTTTATGATGCCGAACATATGGGCTTCACCGTCCGGATCATAGTTGTCCAAAATCGGGTCAGCTCTATCGTCCGCCATATGTCAGTCCTGAAAACATGTAGTAAAAACAAATTAATTGTGTATATGCATATTATCACATCTCTTCTACATATAAACAGAGAGGGCGACGAGGGAGGCGAGAGGGGGGACGCAGTGACCGCGTGACCGAGAGACCGGTGGCGGTGGCGAGAGGGGGGACGCAGTGACCGAGAGACCGGTGGCGGTGGCGAGAGGGTTTAGGGTTTAGGGTTAGGGTTTAGGGTTTAGGGTTTAGGGTTAGGGTTTAGGGTTAGGGTTTAGGGTTTATTTATTAG
>NC_057797.1:24127234-24130823 GCF_018294505.1 Triticum aestivum | reverse complement strand
ATTTGTTTTTTTCTTCTGTTTTTTTCTTATGTTTTTCTTCTGTTTTTCCTTTTTTCTTCTGTTTTTTTCTTCTGTTTTTTTCTTCCTTTTTCCTTCTTTCTTCTTCTTCCTTTTTCCTTTTAAAATCAGAAAAATAAAAATTAATTCATTTTAAAATCATAAAAATACAATTATATATCAAAAAAATCAGAAAAATAAAGCTAATTCATTTTAAAATCCCTTGAAGGTTTGACAAAAGGTTTGATATATCATTCAGTTCATCGACCAAATACAAAGTTTGATACAATAAATTATTACACATCATTTCTTTCCTTGTGTCCCTGCTTGCTTACGGTTGTGCCGTATCCATGGAGCATCCTCATCATTTAACTTAATGCTTGGGTCGGTGTTCACTTTGAAGGGCGGAATTTCACCAAACATATTATAATCTTCTGACATGTCTGTCTTGTCCTCCACTCCCACGATGTTTCTTTTCCCTGAAAGAACAATGTGGCGCTTTGGATCATCGCATGATGTACTGATCGTTTTCTTATCTTTCCGTTTCCTCGGTTTGCTACTCATGTCCTTCAAATAAAAAACCTGAGCGACATCTTTGGCAAGGACGAATGGTTCGTCAAGGTAACCAAGATTGTTGAAATCCACCATTGTCATTCCGTATTGCTCGTCCACCTTTACCCCACCTCCTGTTAGCTTGAACCATTTGCACCGGAACAAAGGGACCTTAAAGGAGGGTCCATAGTCAAGTTCCCATATCTCCTCTATGTAACCATAATATGTGACCTTTTGCCCATTCTCGGTTACTGCATCAAAGCGGACACCACTGTTTTGGTTGGTGCTCTTTTTATCTTGGGCGATGGTGTAAAATGTATTCCCATTTATCTCGTACCCGTGGAAAGTCGTTATAGTCGAAGATGGTTTCTTGGCCAACATGTACAGCTGATCTCCAACATCATTGTCATTCATGAAATGTTTTCGCAACCAACTGCCGAAAGTCTCCATGTGGGCCTTTCTAATCCAGGATTCAGGCTTCCCCGGGTTGTCCGAGCGTAAAATATTCTTGTATTGCTCGAAGTACGGAGCCACCAAGCTGGAATTTTGCAGGACTGTGTGGTGTGCTTCAGTCATAGAATGACCATCCATACATATCGTGGTATCCCTTCCGATCTTGCCTTTTCCACTTAGTCTCCCCTCGTGCCGCGATTGAGGAATACCAATCGGCTTAAGGTCAGGAACATAGTCAATACAGAACTCAATTACCTCCTCATTTCCATAGCCCTTGACGATGCTTCCTTCTGGCCTAGCACGGTTACGAACATATTTCTTTAATACTCCCATGAACCTCTCAAAGGGGAACATATTGTGTAGAAATACAGGACCGAGAATGGAAATCTCTTCGACTAGGTGGACCAGGAGGTGCGTCATAATATCGAAGAAGGATGGTGGGAACACCAACTCGAAACTGACAAGGCATTGGACCACATCGTTCTGTAACCGTGGTAGATCTTCTGGATTGATTACCTTCTGAGAGATTGCATTGAGGAATGCACATAGCTTCACAATGGCTACTCGAACATTTTCCGGTAGGAGCCCCCTCAAAGCAATCGGAAGCAATTGTGTCATAATCACGTGGCAGTCGTGAGACTTCAGGTTTTGGAACTTTTTCTCCGCCATGTTTATTATTCCCTTTATATTCGACGAGAAGCCAGACGGGACCTTCATACTGCTCAGGCATTCAAAAAAAATGACCTTCTCTTCTTTGGTAAGAGCGTAGCTGGCACGACCTTGAAACCATTCCGGATGCCGGTCATCTGGGTCTTTCAAAAGTTGCTGGTCCTGCCGTGCTTCCTTTGTATCATTTGTCTTCCCATACACGCCCAAGAAGCTTAGCAGGTTCACGCAAACATTCTTCGTAACATGCATCACGTCGATTGCAGAGCGGACCTCTAGGACTTTCCAATATTCTAGCTCCCAAAATATAGATTTCTTCTTCCACATGGGTGCGTGCCCGTCAACTCCCCGCGGAACTGATTGTCCGCCAGGACCCTTTCCAAAGATGACTTTCAAATCCTTGACCATATCAAATATCTCAGCACCAGTACGTTCGGCAGGCTTCGGCCGGTGATCTGCCTTCCCGTTGAAATGCTTGCCTTTCTTTCTTACGTTATGATTTCGGGGAAGAAATCGACGATGACCCAGGTACACGTTCTTCTTACAATTAACCAAACGTACACTTTCAGTCTCATGTAAGCAGTGCGTGCATGCATTGTATCCCTTATTTGTCTGTCCCGAAAGGTTACTGAGAGCAGGCCAATCGTTGATGGTTACAAAAAGCAACGCTCGTAGGTCAAATTCCTCTCCTTTGTGCTCATCCCAGACACGTACACCAGGTTTCGCCCACAACTGTAAAAGTTCTTCAACTAATGGCCTTAGGTACACATCGATGTCGTTACCGGGTTGCTTAGGGCCTTGGATGAGAATTGGCATCATAATGAACTTCCGCTTCATGCACAACCAAGGAGGAAGGTTGTAGATGCATAGAGTCACGGGCCAGGTGCTATGGCTGGAGCTCTGCTCGCCAAAAGGATTAATGCCATCAGTATTTAGACTAAATCTTAAGTTCCTTGCGTCAGCTGCAAAATCTTTGAAAACTCTGTCGATCTTTCTCCATTGCGTTCCATCAGCGGTGTGTCTCGACTGCCCGTCGGACTTACGGTCCTCTTTGTGCCATCGCAACAACTTGGCATGCTTTTTGTTCATGAACAGACGTTTCAACCGTGGTATTGTAGGAGCATACCACATCACCTTGGCGGGAACCCTCTTCCTGGGTTTCTCGCCCTCAACATCGTCACCAGGGTCATCGCCTCTGATCTTATAACGCAATGCAGTGCATACCGGGCATTCATTCAAATTCTCGTATTCACCGCGGTAGAGGATGCAGTCATTAATGCATGCATGTATCTTCTGAACCTCTAAACCTAGAGGGCAGACAACCTTCTTTGCTTCGTACGTACTGGCGGGCAACTCGTTATTCTTCGGCAACATATTCTTCAACATTTTCAGCAAATTTTCAAATGATGAGTCACCTACACCTGCCTCTGCCTTCCATTTCAGCAAATCCAGTGTGCAGCCCAGCTTTTTCAGACCATCATCGCATCCGGGGTACAACGCCTTTCTGTGATCCTCTAACATGCGATCCAAATTCTCCCTCTCCTTTTCAGTTTCGCAGCGTCTCCGTGCATCAGCAATGGTCCGACCAAGATCATCAACGGGATCATCACGTGCCTCTTCTTCACCTTCCCCTTCACCTTCAGCATCCTCCATGAAAGTATCACCGAAATGAGCAAGATAGCTTTCATCGATGAAATCATCCCCTTCTTCATCTTCTTCCATTATAACCCCTCTTTCTCCATGATTGGTCCAACAATTATAGCTTGGCATGAAACCGTGCCGAAGCAGATGCATGTGAACATCTCTTGAGGAAGAGTAACCCTTCTGATTCTTACAGTTAACACATGGACAGATAACAAAACCCCCACGCTTGTTTGCATTAGCCACTACGAGGAAATCTTTCAAACCCGTAGTGAACTCG
>NC_057797.1:24124742-24126262 GCF_018294505.1 Triticum aestivum | reverse complement strand
CCATAGTAGTGGCGCAAATTTATACCCCTCGCTACTACTAAGTACAAGGTATGTGAAGTCCCCATATCCTTGGCCGAATCCCTCCTTTCTCCCTCACTCTCTCCCTCTCTCCACAGGCTCTCCCGTGGTGCTCCTGCTAGGCACGTCTCCTCCTCCATGGCGCCCAACGAGTCCGGCTCCTCGCGCCGCTGGCGTCCAGGAGCTCGCCCGTCTTCCCCCTCGTCTCCATGCCACGACGACGGAGCACCTCACCACCGGCGACCAGCCCCGATGCGCCCTCCATCTCCTTCCTTTCTCTCTTGTTTCTCTTTTCCCTCTCCCTCTCCCTCCGGTTTTACTCACCTCACATGCCCATGCCTGCGCAGGTCGTCGACATGGCCTAACAGGAGCTCTCTGCCTTGACCACTAAGAGGATCCTCACACCGTCGTCTTGCTCCGCACTGGATCTGGTCCCTCTCCAACAGCTGTCGCCGGATCTGGTTTGCCGCTACCCGCCCGCACCTCCGGCGACTGTTGTCGTCGTTGGATCGACCATTGACACCATTGACAGCATGCACGAGGTTAAGATTTTTTTTGGTTTTTAAAATTAGTAGTAGTAGCGCGGGTCACAGACAAGCGCTACAGATAGTTAGTAGTAGCGCATGAGAAATCCGCGCTACTACTAACACACATACTAGTAGCGCGGGATGCACCGTGCTACCACTACCAGTTAGCTGTAGCGCCATAGTAGTATAGCGGGCACGCGCTACTACTAGTTGTTTAACTCGCGCTACTACTATGCTTGCAATGTAAAACCACCTAGATAGTATATACATTTGACTTTATGATGTTTTTGGTTGTTGTGTGTGGATCTTTTTCCATGTATTCCAAAAACATGTCAAAATTATTGGCTAACTTGTAATCTTTTTCACATAGTTCATATGACTGTGTAACGGCCTATGAACGTCATAGATTCCAATGATGTGGCAGACAGTGTGGATTTGCCGTGTTCAATATGTCTTTAGCTCACTAATTTCAATCCAGACCATTAGCCCATTTCAATCGATTCATGAACATATTTGGGAGCCGATATTATTTTTGGAAGATACATTCTCATATCATTAATCACGATAAAATTTACATAAACACATCCAAGAAAAAATACATTTTGCGCCAATTACAGAAACACGGCCAAGAAAAATTACAGACACCACATCAAGCTTTGAGACAAGATGCATGCCTAAGAGCAAAAGCAAAAATGACCAAAAGAGAACTAAATTTCCAAAAAAAAAGTCCCTATAAGTTTGAATTCCCCTTTACAAGAGTGGTGACCACACCCTCCACCATAACCCATCGCTCACTAAAGGTCCTGGACTGACCATCCCTCAATGGTGGAGGCCACGACTTTGGTGGACTCGATGGTGTCATTCTTTGCCATCCGCAGTTGTTTCAGCATCAGACGACCACCACAAATTTCACCCATGTACGCTAGAGCTATGGAAGCTGGGATGCCGCCTCTAAGTTAGATCCACAGAGCTCTC
>NC_057797.1:24113243-24124439 GCF_018294505.1 Triticum aestivum | reverse complement strand
CCCCATGACACTTTTTATTCATCATTTTTCGTTATGAAGACTACAACTTCCTTTAAGACCAGTATGCACAAACATACATGGATCTTCCATCAATGTGATGATTGTATTCTTTTTCTTTCAAATATTA
Organism: Triticum aestivum; assembly: GCF_018294505.1. Classification (NCBI taxonomy): domain Eukaryota; kingdom Viridiplantae; phylum Streptophyta; class Magnoliopsida; order Poales; family Poaceae; genus Triticum; species Triticum aestivum. The sequence continues at coordinate 24,124,312 of NC_057797.1, read as the reverse complement.
AGTTAAGACACCGTATGTAGTGCCTTATATAATTATATTTATTATCTAAAGTGAATTGTTTAATACATGGAACATACTACAACATTGTTTATTGCAAACTTAGGACTTCTATAAATTAAGTTGCCATTATTTAGGTATTAGATTAATAGATTGCTATTTACTAGATATATTTCAATTTTGAACTATCACAAATAAGGCCTATAAATAAATTTCATATTTAGGTAATCCAATAATCTTTTAGCTCCGATCTAGAAAACATAAATATATTTTGAGGGAAATATCCAGGAATTATATTAAAAATTTGAATGGATGGTAGGCTTAGAATATTGACTTGACTTGACAGTGTAAAATCGAGTTATTCTTAGAATATTAAATTACACTCATTTGTTAATAATGTATTAAATCTTTCTATATTGAGTTATTGACTTGACAGTGTACTAGATAAGTTGTTCTGTGTGGTTGCTCTAAGGCAGCCGTGTCATACAATAGCTTGTATGCTACCCTGGAGTGTAGGTAGTCACTTTGTTCAGAGTTGGGAGGTGTCATGCCGACACTTTGCGATGCTCAATATTGTGCAATTAGGATTCTCTTGCAGTGTTTAATTGTTGCTTACTGATTTTATGTATCTACAGTTGTTGCATTGCAGGATCAAGCTTGTCATAATGACTGAAGGGCCGTTGGACTTCTGGATAAACTGGGCGAGTCAGATTGGGGTTCTCTTGAGCCTCACCTTCCAGCTCATCCTCCATCTCTTCGCCAACGTACGGCGGCGTAATAGCTCAGCTATGCTGAGGGCTCCCCTCTGGCTGGCGTACCAGCTGTCGGACATGACCGCGACATACACAGCCGGCCAACTACTCTACAGCAGCTGCGCACCGCAAGACCACCAGCTCATTGCCTTCTGGGCGCCATTCCTCCTGCTGCATCTCGGTGGCCCAGACAACATCACTGCTTATGCCCTCGAGGACAGCAAGCTTTGGACGCGCCACTTGCTGACCCTTGTGGTGCAGGTTGCAGGAGCCGGATATGTCCTCTACAAGTACATCGCCGGCAGCGGGATCTTGCTCACGCTGGCTGCCATCTTGATATTCGTTGTTGGTGTTGCCAAGTATGCTGAGAGGACATGTGCGCTCTGGTTCGCCAATTTCAGCAGCATCCAGAGCTCTCTCAAGTTACAGGCACGCGACAAGCATCACCAACATTTTTACATTGAGCATCAAGACTGGTACAATGATTTGGAGGATGAGCTCGTCCTGCAGCGTGCTCATTCCCTGTTTCATATCTGCAAGCGCGGAATAGTTGATTCGGTGATCATGGTGGATGACTCAGATAGCTCGAGCAAGGTGGATTCTGAGGAAAGGGAAATAATCTTGCGCCTTCGGGGAGACCGTAAGCAAATGTGGAGGGTGATGGAGATGGAGCTCTCCCTCATGTACGAAATCTTGTACACCAAGGCAAGTATGATACACTCTTGGGTCGGCTACTGCATCCGTATCATCTCACTGCTTGCCATCACCGCCTCCCTCATGTTGTTCTGGTTGAGCAGCAAAGATGGTTTCAGCCGAGTCGATGTGGATATCACATACACCTTGTTGGGTGGTGCCTTGGTTCTAGAGGCAAAATCGCTCCTCGGCGCACTAGGGTCGAGCTGGGCGCTTGCTTTCTTGTGTGCCACACAATGGCATTGGCTCCGGCATTCAGCTCTGTGCACTGGAAGATGGCATCGGCTACGGCGCACACTTATTTCTCTTCGCCAGTCTTGGCCTGGCAAGATGATGATGACAGGAAGCTCAAGGAGGTGGTCAGGCACCATAGGGCAGCACAACATGCTTCGTTTCCGTGCCGGACAGGTGGACCCGATAAGCCGTCGACTTGGCAATCTGTTCAAGATGCTGGGACTCGGTGAGTGGTGGGACAGGAGGTACTACTCATGGACTGTCATTGTCCCGGAGACGGTCTTGAAGCGTGCACAGGAGTTAAACACGAGGGTATCACGGTATGATGTGAACACATTGGGCTTGCTCAGGCATACGTGGGGTAAATCGGCACTGAATAACGAGAAGCCTGGGCTGTTCAAGAAGTTGAAGACGTGGCATGGAGTTGACTTCCATGAGAGCATCATCTCCTGGCACATCGCTACTGACTTGATCCTCACAAGGGAGGAAAAAGAAAAAGGCCTTGATGCAGCTGACCAACGTGTGGAGACAGTTAGGGCACTGTCCAATTACATGATGTTCCTTCTTGTGGACCGCCCCTACATGCTTCCAGGCCTTCCTCAAAACTGGCTGTACAAGCAAACCTGCATCAATCTGGATGAGATATGTGAAGAAAACCACCTTGTCAGTTCTCCTGGCGACGGCTTCTGCACTGTGTTCAAGAAATTGTTCCAACCGCATCATCACTGGGACTTGAAACCTTCTGCGCTTGAGAAGAAGCTCGCTGACCTCATAGTGAAGCTGAATGACCATAAGCCCTCTGATGCTGAAAATCCTCGGCTCAAGTACGCGCGCAACATTGCTAATGTAATTAAGGAGGAGAAGGTGTATGATAAGGTGCATCTGCTGCTAAGCCTATGGACTGACTTTCTAGCTTACGCAGCCAACCGTTGCAGTAGGGAGTCACATGCCAAGATTCTTGGCAGCGGTGGTGAGTTCACGACCATCGTATGGCTCATGATAGAACACCTACGCCAAATAAAAACAGTCAATAAACAGGAGGACAGCCCTGCATAATTCATTTTAGTCGTTCATGTGTACTGACCTCTCTGGTCTCTGCTGTAAGCATATGGATGTTGTTCAGTTCAGCTCACGTACTCAATTTGTATTTTCTTTCGAAGAACAATGGAATGCATGGTGCTCATTATCATGCTAGCTAGTACAGTAGCAATTATCCAGCGACCAGATTGCAATGTTTTTTTTTCAATGATTTGTGATCAGAATTATATATGTAGCCCCAAACAGATGCAGCTGTGAAGACCTTCACGGTGGCCTGTGTATCTGCATGTTGGTTGAGCATCGTTGATTCCTATTCTACTCAATGGAATACGTGTTATTGCTGCGAGTATCTCATACTATCTTGTCTGCTTGAAGTCCATTTTGTCTCACCGTCGTCATCCACTAACCATCGATCCATTGTGGAGGCGGCCAGGGCAACTATTCAGTGAACAGATTGTGTTCTAATTGTATGCTACTATCAAAAATAAATTGTAATAAAAGATGTGTTTGTAAGCTTGTGCAGGTTTTTTGCTTCAAGCATCAGTGTGCTGGAATCCGGTGTTTCGTCACTCAGCTGCCTTGTTTCAGTGCACATCCCCTGTTATGCGATTCGAGATCTTTTTCGATAAAGGGCGTTTTTATTAACTCAAAACATAGCATCAAGAAGATACAAATCATGATAAGCAACACTCAACCTCTGCATAGCTAGGATGCATACAACCAAACATAAATAGTCTAAAAAAAATAAAAAGGTGACATATCTGCACTAGTAGAGTCAAACAAGACCGTCACTATGCGTATGTTGAAGGATGTGATGGGCCGATTCAAGGTCAGCTGGTGTTGTGCTGTGTTTGTTTTCTCGTATGATCGACTGCCACTCAAATCTTAGCATGGTCCATGTTGGCTCGCAGGATGTAGTTTCCACCTTCTACTAGTTCTTGGTTGGCTCTCTCTGTTGTTGTTTGTAGATCGTGCTCATGTGCAATGATTCAGTGAACAAATTTGTGATGTATGTTTGCGCAGGTTTCTGTTGCAGCGATGATCTGTGACCAAAATTTTGAAGAGTTCCCTCTCTATTACCGAAAAAGGGTTTCCTCCCGCTTTGTATACAAAGTAACCAACCGAACCATACAGGGATAGGTTTGGTCAAAACCATACAGGAAAAGGTGCTGGGGCGGAAGCAGCACAGTCACGCCCAAAAGAAACGACAGAGAAAAGAGCAAAAGAAACAAATGCCGACTACGGCGGGTCAACAAAAACGAAGAAGCCTCGCTATCGCTGCGCCCTCCGGGATCTTCCACTAAGCTCCAAGACTCCGAAGCGCCGGCACCTATCAACACCTTCAAGAAGGATCGCGACGATGACGACACTGCTGCTAAGGGTTTCCCCTGGCACACGACGAGGCGGGAGGAAGGGTAGCCCCCGACGCCCTCCCGGAAGGTCAGGTGGCACCCAGCACCTCGGGCGCTCCGGATCCATCCACCAAACCAACCACCACCCTACGCCAACGCGGTCGTGGGGCCCCCACACCGTCTCACCACGGCACCGTGAAGTGAGGACAGCGCGGCGAAGGATCAGAGCAGGGACTAGGGCATCAGCACCGTTGGCACGCGGGAGGGCCCCACCTCCACCGTCAGCGACGGTAGCAGTCCGGACGCAATAGCAGGAGCACACCAGGCCCGTTTGCCCATAGGCCCGGCCGAGCCCTCGTGGGCCCGTAAAGCTCCCGCCTTCGCGCTGCTGCCGGCACGCCATCGGCGCCGACGCCCCAAATCCGAGCCGCTCCTCCTCCTCACCGCGGCGCAGACAACGAGGCCACGCCGGCCGGGGGCCGGCCCACTAGGACCCAGATGGGGCCCGCCGGGCCCAGATCTGGGCAGGGGGCGCGACGTCGGCCACCCAACACCACCACGCTGCCCCGCCACAAAGGAGCAGCGCCGCCACCACGCCCGCCGCCAGCCACCCCGCCGGGTAACCGGACCACCGCCAAGCCGAGCGACACCGCTGCCGCCCCCCTGCCCCGGGCCAGGAGGATGCGCGCGTGGGGAGAGGAGATCCTGCCGCCGCCGGCACCCCCGGGCCGGAGCAGGGGGCGCTCGCCGGCGACTGTAGGGGAGAGGATGAGGGGACAAAGCCGAGAGCAGAAGCACGGGGGCCGCCCCGGCCGCCTCCCGGGGAGGCGGCGCGAGGGCGGAAGGAGGGGCGGGGAAGGAAGGGCGGGGGAAGGAGGGAGCGGATCCGGGCCGCGCGCCGGCGAGGACGACCGGATCCCGCCGGCGACGGGCAGGGAAAGGTGGCGGCGCCGAGGGTTTCGGCAATCCCTCTCTATTCCCACGAGGCTCAAGTAAAAATGCATCAGATTTCACCAATTTCTCTCTATTCCCTTGTAACATCTAACATGGTATCAGCCTACCCGATTCAACCCTAGCCACTGCCCGATGCTTCCGCTCTGCGCCGCCCCCAAGGCAGCCGCCCTCCATGACCGTCGCCGGAGGCCCGCCGTCTGTACTTAGGTGGCGTTTGGTTTGAGGGCGGTGAGGGATTGGCTGAGGATAGCCCTAACCACGTGGTTGGGGATAACCAATTTTGCTTGTTTGGCTGTAAGGATAAGAGGTAGATGGATAGCCATGTTTCTTTGTTTGGTTTCATGGATAACTGGATGGTTGTTGAGATGACTTTATTTTTTATTTTACAAGCCTTTTTTTTATGAGTTGGTGAGATTATTACCTCTTTGCATACAAAATTATTGTTTCTCTAACTCAGTTTATTCTCGTATTCCCAGCCAAAAAATTATCTCACATTGACACATGGGTTGTCAAACAATATTATCGATTACAAATTAGGCGAATATGTATATGTGTCAAGATAGTAAAGCTATATACACAAGCGTGCATCAATTATGTCACGCATGTATACACATATTTGCTGAAGAAAGACGGATGCATCCTTTTATACGCCAAGCTACTCACATGCGTGAAAGTACACGCATACCGGAATATTTGCTATTTTGCTTGTAGTGTGAAGATGCAACACATGAACACTTGGGGATCTAGTATACTGACACAACAAACTCCAGAATATGCAACCTATGATAGCGGCACCTTGAGGACTGGATGGGATGTCAACGCATGGAGGCACCAGCTACCCGCAGCAGAGGAGATTTGGCCGGCGGCCATCACCACTCATGCGAAGCAGCACAGTGAGGAGATGTTCTGTTCGAGGGTTCAGAGAAGGAAATGATAACGTTTCGTGGGCACGGGAGGCTATGCGCGAGGGTGGTTGCCACCATCCGCCAAAATCTCGCGGCTCCCATCAACCAGATTTTAGTGGAATATTCTAAGGCATCTGGCTATCCCCAGCCATCTTTCGCCATCTAACCAAACGAGTGGTATCCCTGAAAAATCTGGCTAGTCGTGTTGACCGGTTGCCCTAGAGAGTGTTTTTCCCTGTCTTTTGATCTGAGATTTTCACTCTCTCATCGGTCATTTTAATCGACGTTTACTTTTTGGTTTTACGATTTGAGATTGGTTTGCGTAGCCCGCCGTCGCCGTCGACACAAGGCGCCTCTACTCTACCATTGGCCCGCCGCCGCTCGTGCGGTCCTGCTGTGCGTCCTTGATAGAAATCAGGAGGAAGAGCGATTTATGGGGGAACACGTCCTCCGGTAGACTTGTTTCCGGGGGAACCAGTCGGTAGGTGTAGTATTTCTGCGAGACCACTTTCGTTTCTCGTGCAGCTCCGTGGCTGTTGGCGCGTCCGGTTCCAGGCAGAGTACGGGCTGCTCACGCATGTTGCATGCACATGCACATGCACATGTATGATCAGATCTCGTGTACTCTTTGTGCCCTATTCGTACGTCCGGCTGTCGCAGGTCCTTTTTCGTCCATCTGCGTCATTTCAGTCTCCCTCGTCGCGTCTTCGGTCCAATCAACCGTTATGCGCGTCTTCATTGGATTTTGTGAAGATCGTCATCAAGTATGCGCGTCCCTTCACCAATCAAATTGGCTACGTCGCCCCGTCGAGCAGCAACGCCGGTGCAATGTGGTTTTTTTCGCGGCTGCACCGATACCGCATGCTGCCGCTGCTTCACCTTCTTTTCGGCCATAGCACCACAGCACACGGTCCACGCCGCTCTGGGGTCTTTTTAGCTGTTGCCACGCCTCATGCGCTGCCGCTACGTTGCCTCTTTGGGCCGCAGCGTTGCGGCACTCGGTCCACTTCATTGTCCCCGCGCGTCGACTTTCACGTTGTATGCGCCGCGCCGACTCCCTTGTCGTGGGAACGCCACTGTCCGCGCCGGTCTTCATCACGCCGTCAGGTTCTTCGTCGCCTACTTCAAGCACCGCCACCGCGCTCCTAACCTAGCCGCTGCCGCCTCCTAACCTAGCCGCCACCGCCTCCTCAGGTCGCCACTGCCGTTCTTCCTTGGCGCCCCTGCCACTCGCTCACCCAAGCCGCGCCACCCGTTCACCTCCTTCGTCTTCGTCCAGCACTAGCTCATCGCCAGCGTCGCCGTCATCTTACCCAACCACTACTTCATCTACTCCGACAACCGTGGTCGACATCGGCACCCCACGTCGACTGACGCCGCAAACATCGTCTAGTCTTTCTCTGCTAGCCCCCTCGACATGGCATACAACTCGTGCAAGTCCCCGTCTACACATGCCCGGTGCTGACAACACCGATGCGTGCCTTCATCCACGACGTGTCCCCGGGCCTGGCAAGCCTGGAGCGGCGCCTCGTCAACTTCGTCTTCGTCCGTCTACGCATGCCCGGTGCTGGCAAAACCGACACGTGCCTTTGTCTATGATGTGTCACTGGGTTTGGCAAACCAGGCTCGACGCCTCATCAACAACGTCTTCTTCCCGGCGCACCACTATTTCGACAGCACCGTACCCATGACTAATTCGGCACCTCCTTGCGCCCGGAGCTTCACGGCGACTTCCTCGACACTGTCTACCCGACTCGACATCGACCACGGCGTTTCTTCGCACGACTACCTTGACCACGACTACACAACCCTACGCTCTTGCCTCTTGGCTACCTTAACAAGCGGCACAAAGGGCTACCGCCTTGCTTGTGGAACCTCGCCGGTTTTCACTCCAGCCACGACTTTCGCAATGCATCGACCGTTACGACTGTGGGAGTGTCCGTCGGCTTGTCTTCAGATTCTTCTCCAGTCTCACCGTCGGTATCGCTACCATTGTGACTTATGGGGGATGCTGAGTATTACGATTAGTTAGCAAATAAGAGATAGACTAGGATATGTTGTGTCTTGTCTTGTACTCCAAGTTGACCATATACTCTTATATACTCTCTCTGTTCCTAAATACAAGTCTTTTTAGACATTTCAAATAGACAACAATATACGGATGTATGTATACATATTTTAGAGTGTCGATTCACTCATTTTTCTCCGTATGTAGTCACTTGTTGGAATCTCTAGAAAGACTTATATTTAGGAACGGAAGGAGTATATGCCCACGAGGCTCAAGCAAAAATGCATCAGATTCCACTAATCCCTCTCTATTCCCTTCTAACAGGTGTGGTGTCAAATAGGAGGTTCTGGCCACGTTCCTCAATTGACAGCAATTTTTTTTTTTTTGAGGAAGCAGCAAGAGTGCTGCCTTTTCATTAAGAAGGGGGAGATAGATACAACTGACAGCAATGGTGAGAGGGGCTTCAGGTCAGCATGAGGATGCAACTGTCGACGAGGGTCAAAGATGGTTTGCAGAGAGGCTTCCACTGCTTGAGTAACTTCACCATCCTTGCCCTAGGTTGTTTTCATGCTTGGCCATCTCGACACCCTGAAAACAAAGTGTTCCGAACGCACCGTAAGAACCAAACAGCGGTCGTAGAGGTGACGTTCAGAGTAGAATGCTAAGGGTTTGCCTTGTGACAGTCAATAGATGGAAACATCGACACCAATATATCCTGCATTGAAAAACTATATCAGAGAGACATCCCATAGCTGTGCTGCGATCAGGAAGTTACAGAGCAAGTGTTCAACATTGGCGTACTCTAAAAAATAAACACAAGTTCACTCATAAATTGGTCTGGTCGGGTGATGTAAACACAATGGGCATGCTCAGGCATAAGGGGGGTCAATTGGCACTGAGTGGCAAGAAGTACCCTGGGCTGTTCAAGCAGTTGAAGACGAAAAAGTCACTTGTCAAAGGCTACCCAAGTCCTGAATGTCCCTGAAGGTTTCTGGCCGAAATACTTACTCGAGCAAACCATGTGAGCAGCTCAAGCCTTTTTGTCAGATTGTGGATTCACTAATGGAGATCATGTGTTCGCTTCTGCGAGGCTTTTGGTCGAGTGACAAAAACCATTATGCTGTTCTGGTTACTGTTTCTTCTGCTGCACTGACATTGACATCGTGTTTCAGTGAATGCAGTGGACTTGGATTAATTGGGTATGTTTGCTTCAAAAGGATGAGTCTGTCAAAGTGTCATGTGAATGGCAAGGAGCTGAGGTGCCACCGGATCGGGTGTGTTCCATGTGTCCTTCTGCAGCCACTACAGCAGTAGCAACAGGGTGAAAACAGCGATGACACGAAGGAAGTGGAGTAGCTGTAGAAGAAGGCAAAGGTAGCCGTTCCCTTCTGCCGTCCTGCATGAATGTGAAGTTGCGCTGCGCCATGCCGATCACGCTGCCAAACTCCGCCTGGCAGATCTAGGCCAGCCTGGAACATGACAACACTGGCCAATCAGGAGGATCAGGTATTTGTGCTTGGCATATACTCCAGCTTTCTTTGGTAGTAGGGCACTGTAGTGGGCTCTGTTCATCTGTCATGTCATGAGAATTGTCATGCATCTGTTTTTCAGTTTTCAGTTGCGTCACCAAAAACTTTCAGAAGAACCTAGTGCGCAGATTCTTTCATCTCGAGAGAAGTGTGAACTGTTTTTTCTCTGAAGCAATCTGTTAGCTCTCTGAACTTAATTTGCAATGGTGATGCTCTCAGCTTGCAGGACATAGCACTCAAGGGACTTGCAAAACTCATATTTATATGGTGCTATCAGTTTCAGAGGCGTGGGGCTAATATTTCAGCCCTTTTATCTGGTCTGTTTTTGTCCCAGCAACAGGAATTGTAGGCCATAACAAACCAATGAGTATAACATAACTTGCTCAAGAGAAACATTGTGAAACAAGTTGACTGGACTTTTCTTGGAAAAATGGAACTGTTTATCATCAACATTTTTGGTTGTGTGGTGGCTACCAGGTTATTGAACATACGACATCCTCTACACCAAGGTGGCCGTCATCTAGACGCGTCTTGGCTACCGGAACAGGGCTCTAAGCCGACAGCCAAATATATGCCGACGGCTACCGTCGGCTTAGTCTAAGCTATGCCGACAGCTAGCTCCTGGCCGTCGGCGTACAATGGCCGTCGGGCTATCCACGTCTACGCCGACAGCAGCCGTCGGCACATAACAGCCGTCGGCTTATCCCAGACTAAGCCTACAGCTGCCGTCGGTATGTAAGCCGTCGGCATAGATGCGGGTCCGCCGACAACGTGCATCACGGCCGGCTAACGACGTCAAATCTATGCCGACGGCCGTGACGGGTGGCCGTCGGCATAGATACGGGTGACACGTCACCGATCCAGAGCGCACCGACCAGGACCTATGCCGACGGCAGCCGTCGGCTTATATGACACGTCATCGATCCGCGGCGCTGTCCATCTGCCCTGGCCGCAGTCGGTAAAGCTTTTTTTCTTTTTTTTTCTTTTTTTCCATATAGTATTATTATTATTATTTAGCATACAGTATGTGTTAATAAGCATACATATAGATTGTCTTAATAAGCATACATATAGTATGTGTTAATAAGCATATAGTATGTTAATAAGCATACATATAGTTTTTTTTCTTTTTCTTCACTGTTTTCTTTATTATTATTATTTAACAAACTTACATACAGTATGTGTTAATAAGCATACATACATTATTTTTCGGTTCTGTACAGAGCGGTGTGACCCCCTCACGAACGGTGCCGCCGCCAGCCGGCAACTGGAATGGGGAATAGCCGCATCGGGTCTATACGAAGGGGACTTTGCTCCAAGTGTTTATATATATCGGATGACCTACCACAACCGGATGGTGTTATGGCATGTCCGAAGAGGCGGCACGCACCTGGAGGGGGGGAACGGACGGCGCAGCCGCCGGCACCTGGAGGGGGGAAACTTCCGCGTCGGGTCTACACGGAGTGGATGTAGCTGTGGGTTTGGCCCGGATGTTGCTCCCCGGTGTCCCTCTGGGCCGACCCGACACAACCGGGTGGAGAGGTCCACTGGTCAAAGCCCGTCCGTGCAAAGTTAAAGGGCTAGATCCCGTGGTCAAACGCTACAGG
>NC_057797.1:24112422-24113023 GCF_018294505.1 Triticum aestivum | reverse complement strand
GTCGTACCGCACCCTCATACATGCGGGGTGGTGTGGTGGCATGTCCGAAGAGGCGGCACGCGTCTCCGGGGTGTGGCCCCCCCTCACGGACGGCGATGACACAGTAGTAGACGTTCTGCGGTAATGATGCGGCGTGAATATTATTAAATACTCGGAGCGCGATAAAATCATGAGTTTTTCACACGATGTGGGCACATGTTCTATAGGACCGATGGTAATTTTTCATAATGTTTCGTGATGGAGAAGTATCTGAACACTTCCCTCTACGCGGATTGCCCTTCGCGCGTCTACGACTGTGGCCGGCAGCCTCCGGGGACTAGCATGCCCCGAAATCTTGCGTAGGCGGCCTCTCACAAGTCTGGAAGTGTTGTGGCGGTTGCAAACGCCCGACACGTATCTCCGGGGTGTGCCCCCCTCACGGACGGCACCGCCGCCTGCACCTGGAGGGGGGAAACGGACGCGTCGGGTCTACATGGAGGGGATGTAGCTGTGGGTCTGGCCCGGACGTTGCTCCCAGGTGTTCCTATGGGCTGACCTGATACAACCGGGTGGAGAGGTCCACTGGTCAAAGCCCGTTCATGAAAAGTCAAAGGGTTAGATC
>NC_057797.1:24109555-24112115 GCF_018294505.1 Triticum aestivum | reverse complement strand
GACACGGTAGTAGACGTTCTGCGGTAACGATGCGGCGTGAATATTATCAAATACTCGGAGCGCGATAAAATCATGAGTTTTTTTTTTGCACGACGTGGGCACATGTGCTATAGGAACGATGGTATTTTTTCATAATTTTTGGTGATGGAGAAGTATCCGAAAAATTCCCTCTACGCGGATTGCCCTTCGCGCGTCTACGGCTGATGCCGGCGGCATCCGGGGTCTAGCATGACGCCAAATCTTGCATAGGCGGCCTCTCACAAGTCTAGAAGTGTTGTGGCGGTTACAAACACGCGGCAAAGGGGTCCGGGGTGTGCCCCCCCTCACGGACGGCGCCGCCGCCGGCACCTGGAGGGGGGAAACGGACGCGTCAGGTCTACACGGAGGGGACCTTGCTGTGGGTCTGGCCCGGATGTTGCTCCAAAATGTTCCTATGGGCTCACCTAACACAACCGGGTGGGGAGGTCCGCTCGTTAAAGCCCATCCGTGCAAAGTCAAAGTGCTAGATCCCTTGGTCAAACGCTACAGGGTTAGGCGGGACGGGGGCCCTGGGAGGGTAGCAATGCCACCGGAGCGTCGCGCCGGGCCCTCATACATGCGGGGTGGTGTGGTGGCATGTCCGAAGAGGCGGCACGCGTCTCCGGGGCGTGCCCCCCCCCCCCTCACGGACGACGATGACACGGTAGTAGAAGTTCTGCGGTAACGATGCGACGTGAATATTATTAAATACTCGGCGCGCGATAAAACCATGAGTTTTTTTTGCACGACGTGGGCACATGTGCTATAGGAACGATGGTATTTTTTCATAATTTTTGGTGATGGAGAAGTATCCGAAAAATTCCCTCTACGCGGATTGCCCTTCGCGCGTCTACGGCTGATGCCGGCGGCCTCCGGGGGCTAGCATGACGCCAAATCTTGCGTAGGCGGCCTCTCACAAGTCTAGAAGTGTTGTGGCGGTTGCAAACGCGCGGCAAAGGGGTCCGGGGTGTGCCCCACCTCACGGACGGCGCCGCCGCCGGCACCTGGAGGGGGGAAACGGACGCGCCGGGTCTACACGGAGGGGATCTTGCTGTGGGTCTGGCCCGGATGTTGCTCCAAAATGTTCCTATGGGCTCACCTAACACAACCGGGTGGGGAGGTCCGCTGGTCAAAGCCCGTCCTTGCAAAGTCAAAGGGCTAGATCCCGTGGTCAAACGCTACAGGGTTAGGCGGGACGGGGGCCCTGGGAGGGTAGCAATGCCACCGGAGCGTCGCGTCGGGCCCTCATACATGTGGGGTGGTGTGGTGGCATGTCCGAAGAGGCGGCACGCGTCTCCGGGGCGTGGCCCCCCTCACGGACGGCGATGACACGGTAGTAGACGTTCTGCGGTAACGATGCGGCATGAATAATATTAAATACTCGGAGGGCGATAAAATCATGAGTTTCTTACACGACGTGGGCACATGTGCTATAGGACTGATGGTCATTTTTCGTAATTGTTCGTGATGGAGAAGTATCCGAACAATTCCCTCTACGCGGATTGCTCTTCGCGCGTCTACGACTGTGGTCGGCGGCCTCCGGGGGCTAGCATGCCGCCAAATCTTGCGTAGGCGGCCTCTCACATGTCTGGACGTGTTGTGGCGGTTGCAAAAGCTCGGCACGCGTCTCCGGGGTGTGCCCCCCCTCACGGACGGCGCCGCCGCCGGCACCTGGAAGGGGGAACGGACGCGTCGGGTCTACACGGAGGGGATCTTGCTGTGGGTCTGGCCCGGATGTTGCTCCAAAATGTTCCTATGGGCTCACCTAACACAACCGGGTGGGGAGGTCCGCTGGTCAAAGCCCGTCCGTGCAAAGTCAAAGGGCTAGATCCCGTGGTCAAACGCTACAGGGTTAGGCGGGACGGGGGCCCTGGGAGGGTAGCAATGCCACCGGAGCGTCGCGCCGGGCCCTCATACATGCGGGGTGGTGTCGTGGCATGTTCGAAGAGGCGGCACGCGTCTCCGGGGCGTGGCCCCCCTCACGGAAGGCGATGACACGGTAGTAGACGGATCAGGCAGTCGCATAGTTACCGGATCAGGCACTCGGTAACGGTACCCCTCAGTCAATTGCTCTCCTATATATCACCTTTCGCAAGACCATAGAAAAAAATATACGTGATATTTTAGAAAATTGTTGTATAATAAAAAAACATCATGTCATTAAAAATAATGTTTCAAACCATTAAAGAAAATGTATGGTACATTTTAAATAATGTTGATGCATGTAAAAAATATGTATAAGAAAACATTAAAATATTTATATAAAATAAGAAAACATTACAACATTTATACAAAATAAGAAAAGTAAAAAAAATATGCCGACGGCAATGCCGTCGGCATAGCTATAGCCAATCGGAAGCCTTTACGCGGAGCGCTGACGTGGACAACAAAAAAGAAAAAAAAACTATGCCTACGGCTAAGCCGTCGGCATAGGTGCCACGTGGCGCCCAAGGTATGCCGACGGCTTAGCCGTCGGCATATCTCACCTTATCCACTCGCCCGCCCCAGCCTCTCCCCTATCCACTCACTCTCTCCCTCTGCT
>NC_057797.1:23976284-24109068 GCF_018294505.1 Triticum aestivum | reverse complement strand
CGTGTCCCCACGCTGCACCGCTGCCTCCCCCGACCCCGCCGGCGCCCCGGCCTCTCCCAACCCCGCCGGCCGCGGGAGCCGGCCGCGGCTCCGTCCGGCCCCGTCCCTCCCGTCCCCGACCGCCCCTGCCTCACCATCCTCTCCACCGCCTCGCCCCCTGCCACGCCCCTCTCGGTGAGCAACGTTTTTTTTCATTTTTTTTGCATTTTTTTGCTAGTGTTGGATGGATGAATGAATGCATGGATGGACGTTAGATGTTAGATTGTTAGGTTAGATGTTAGATGTTAGGTTGTTAGGTTGATATATAGTTCAATGTTGGATGTTAGGATGTTAGATTGTTAGTTTGCATATTTTTATCATGATGATCTTGTCATTTGAGATGTGCTCTAAAATTGGTATAAGATGAGTGATTATTTTTATCAAGATGATCTTGTCAAAAAAATTGAACCGGACAAAATTTGACACTTGACAAAATAAGATTTTTTTCATAGTTTTAAGTGTTAGTGCTTAATGTTAAGTAGCTATGTGTGATGTGCTGCAAAATTATGATATGATGAGTGGTTATTTAATCATGATGATCTTGCTAAAAAAATTGAAGGACAAAATTTGACACTTGACAAAACATGAATTTTTTTCATAGTTAAAAGTATCAATGCTTAATGTGAGGTGATGACCTAATTTTTTTCACTCGGTGTAATTAACAGGATTTGTGGTGTTCCATCTTCGTGGAGTGATTGTCGACGTTGGAGGTGTTGGTCCACGATCGTCCGTCTACTTTGATCGACTACATCGGAGGGTGAGCAGCAATTCCATGACCTCGTCCACTTTTTTTCCATGTCACTAGATTAAATTTTCACATCAAGTCGCGTAATCTAGGTCTCCCGTCCGAAAGGGTTGCATCGATAAATATGCATTCAATTGCATATTTATCACCGCAGCTCTTTCGGATTGTCCAGCGCTTTCCACGGACAGCCCGAGGATGTGTAGATTGGGTACGTTGTTCATGCTCGACCCCGTTTCGAGACAAGATTTCGGCGGCGCCTCCCTGTTGTTCTCCGGATGCACATTCTCTCGGCATTTTGCCGAGACGTGTATTTGGAGAACAGCGGGGAGGTGCTGCCGAAATTTTGTCTCGGAATGGGGTAGAGCATGGACCGTACTCAATCTACACGTTCTCGGGTGGGATTAGGACCCATCTTTACCTATTGGAGATGTAGGTGTATTAAATGTCGTTTCTCGTCAACCTTGTAAAAAATAAAATATTGATGTGGGTAATTTAAATGAATCCTTAATTTTGTTATGTGGCTTCCAATAAAGCAGAGATGGCAGATAATCAGTGGATGTATAGTGGGTTTATCCGTCGGAATCAAGTAACAGCAGAGTGGGTCGAGAAAACTGATGTGTTTTTGAAAGAGATATTCCGTAGTCCAATGAGGATGGTGCCAGAATGCCCGTGTGCCAGATGTAAGATGCGTATCCGCAGAGATAAGAGTGAGATGACTAAGCACCTTCGCACGCATGGATTTGTGCCCAACTTTAATATGCCGATAAACTTTGCCCAGCGGGACCGTGGTAGAGAGGATGTGATACGACAACGCGTCGCTGGTTATGAGGACGATGGGGTTAGAGACATGCTAGATGATGTCTTTGCTGCACAGCCGACACCTCCGTCACATTCAGCGAATGAACCGGAGGAGCCGGAGGAAACCGCAAAGGCCTTCCTGGAAATCTTGGCCTCGTCAAAGAAACCTCTCTATGAGGGTGCCAAGCTGTCTGTGCTGGATGCCATCTCGCAACTGATGGAAGTCAAGGCCGAGTACGGCTGTAGCCGAGGTTGCTTCGAAGCATTTCTGGGAGTATGGGCTAACAGCCTGCCTGAGGGCCATGAACTGCCGAAAACCATGTATCGTACGAAGAAAATCATGAAGGCGCTCTCGATGGACTATGAGAAAATACATGTTTGTCCAAAGAATTGACTTTTGTTTAGGCATGAGTATGCGGATGACAAGTACTGTAGGAAGTGCGGTTCCTCTCGGTATATTGAGGTGGTCGATAAGCATGGTCAGAAGCAGCAGCTAAAAATCCCTGTGAAGGTTCTTCGGTATCTTGATTTTATAAAAAGACTGCAGCGCCTTTTCATCACCGAGGAGTCTGCCAAAATGATGAAGTGGTACAAGGAAGGGAAAAGGTATAATCCAAAAAAATTGTACATCCATCAGGAGGTGAAACATGGAAGTCATTCGATATAGAGTACCCGGAGGAAGCAGCCGAGGCTGGGAATGTCAGAATTGCTATAACAGGTGATGGGTTCAATCCATATGGTATGTCGTCTAATGCATACAGCTGTTGGCCCGTATTTGTTATTCCGCTGAATCTCCCTCCCGGCGCCATAATGCAACGGAAGACCATGTTCCTGTCGCTTATAATCCGGGGCCTGAATATCCGGGGAAGAATTTGGGTGTGTTTATGCAGCCGTTGGTGGATGATTTGCACCATTCTTGGTACTTCCCGAGGTTGACATACGACCGACATCTGCAGAAAAATTTCTTGATGAAAGTTTGGCTACAATATTGCATGCATGACTTTCCCGATTATGCCTTGTTCTGCGGATGGTGTACAAGTGGAAAGATGCCTTGCCCAGTGTGCATGCAGGCCTTGATTTTCATTTGGCTGAAGAAGGGTGGCAAGTATGTTGCATTTGACTTGCATCGACAGTTCCTCCCTCCAGACCATCCTGATAGGGAAGACAAGAAGAACTTCACAAAAGGCAAAGTTGTCCATGAAGTAAACGAGATTCCAACGTTTTCTGGTGCGGATGTGCTTGCTCAGCTGAAAGCTCTTAAGCCTGCCGGTGAGGGGAAAGGCAAAGGCAAAGGCAAAGGCAAAGGCAAAGCCACAGGCGAAAGAGAGGGCGAGGGCAAAGGAAAAGGGAAAGGGAAAAAATTTGAAGGATATGGTGAGACGCACAACTGGACTCACATTACCCCCTTCATGCAGCTTCCCTATTTTAAGGACCTCAAAATTCCATACAACATAGACGTGATGCACACCGAAAAGAATGTCGCAGAGTCCCTTTTTCACACGATCCTCAACATTCCTGATAAGACAAAGGATAATGTTAATGCTAGAGTTGATCAACAGAATATTTGTGATAGACCACGTCTACACATGCAGCCTCCCACAGGCAGTCGAAAATCTTGGTTCAAGCCAGATGCTGACTTCGTACTTAAAAAGGATCATAAGATGGAGACATTGAAGTGGCTGAAACACGTCGTGAAGTTCACTGATGGTTATGCGTCGAATATAAGTAAGGGGGTCAATCTTTCAACGGGCAGAGTGACCGGGCTCAAGAGTCATGACTATCATGTATGGATTGAGCGGATTATGCCGGTGATGGTTCGGGGCTATGTTCCCGAGCGTGTCTGGCGTGTGCTTGCGGAGTTAAGCCATTTCTTCCGCACGCTTTGTGCTAAAGAAGTATGTCCTGAGAAGATAAAAGAAATGCATAAGAAGGCGCCGGAGTTGATATGCAAGCTAGAGAAGATCTTCCCACCAGGCTTCTTTACTCCGATGACACATCTCCTTTTGCACCTCCCGAACGAGGTATTGTTGGGGGACCCTGTGCAGAATCGTTGGCAGTACGGCCCTGAGAGACAGAACAAGCATCTGAGACAGAAATGTGGAAACAAAGCTAAGATTGGAGCTTCCATAGCTGAGGCAGTTATCCTAGAGGAGGTGGCAGACCTCAGGACAGCCTACTATCCGGACCATGTTCCCACGTTGCACAATAAGGTGTCTCGATACAATACAGAAGAACCCAAGTATAAACCCAAGTTGCCTCTATTCATCGGGCAAGGTGGTAGGGCTGGATCCACGAAACCTTATCTCATGCCACAAGATGAGTGGGAGGATGTCAAGGAAGTTGAGGATGAGTGGATGAGGTAATACCTTTGCACCATTCTTTTAGTCAATTCGTTATGTTCACTTTGCCTAGTTCTTATACCACTTTTCTTATTGTAGTCAATTCGTTGAAGAAGAATGGACGGGAATGCTGCCTCCTTCTGAAGCGGAGGCACTTGCTCTTCTCCGAAAGGGTGCTGATGGAAGGAAAAATTTCGTTGCGTGGTTCATGGAGAAAGTAATTTTTCACACTTTGAACTAAACTCATGCACCCTATAATTTCAATTAAACTCAAGCACCCTATAATTTCAATTAAACTTGTAGGGAAATGATCCGACCGAATCAATGGATGAAGAATTGAGATGGGTTTCCATGGGTTTTGATCCTTTCGTCATGACATGCGAAAAGTATGATGTGAATGGGTATCGCTTCCATACAGAGGAGCACCAGAACAGTCAGCCTGATCCCAAAACCATAAATACCGGAGTCTTCACTGAAGGAGATAATAAAGTAGATTACTACGGAAGGGTAGGAAAAATATACGAGCTTACATTCAAACGTGGCCACGAACACCTAAGTCTCACTGTGTTCAAATGCCGATGGTTCGACCCCAAAAAGGGTCTGAGACATACGCCTTCTGTTGGTTTAGTTGAAGTTAAACCATCCTTCTATGCCGGAGCTGATCTCTTTATCGCCGCTACCCAGGCCACACAAGTATATTATCTGCCTTACCCATGCCAGAAAGAGTACCTAAAGGGTTGGGAAGTTGTGTTCAAGGTGTCGCCGCATGGTAAGCTACCGGACCCGAACGATGATGATTACTACAACATAAACCCCATGACATACGAGGGAGTGTTCTATCAAGAGGAACATGATGACGTGGTCCGAAACAACGAGGATGATGACTTGGGTTATGTTGACCTGGACCCAAACGACGACGACGCACGGATTGATGGTGAGGCAGTTGTGAATCAAAGAGACATAATTATGCTTGAAAAGTTAAATGAAGACGCTGACGATGAGGAAGAGCCTCCACCTCCGTCAGACAACGAAGAAGATATGCGTGATAGTGATGATGAGACCGGTCCACAAATAGATTACAATAGTGATGATTCATATGGGTTCTAGAAAATGTAAGTTCTTTTAATGATCATTACAATAGTATGCTTAATGTGCTCTTCTGGTATTAATGTTTTTCCTGTATGCTTGTTTAATTGATATCCTTACTAATTGTTTATTCTCTTCTCAATGCAGGTTTGCTAATCATGGGCAAGTCCAGCGGCGCTAGTTTCCTCAGTAAATTTAAAGGACTTACTCGGAGTGTACGAGCCCACAAGGTTCCCTCCCGACTACGCGAGGATGACACCTCACAGGGAGGTGGAGGGGTCGGGGGAGGAGACCCTAGAGGAGGAGGCGGTGGGGGGAGAGCCCCTAGAGGAGGAGGAGGTGGGGGGAGAGGCAACCGGGGCAAAAAACTCCGGGCCGTGTCCGAAATAGGAGGGTCTTCTTCGATGCCCTCCTATACACAGGCACCTTCTGAGTCTGAGGAGGAGGAGTATGTTCCTGATGGCGAGGAGGAGGAGGCCGAGGAGGAGGGTGAGGAGGAGGAGGAGGAGGCCGAGGAGGAGAGTGAGGAGGAGGAGGCCGAGGAGGAGGGGGAGGAGGGTAGAGGGGAGGTTGATCCCGCGTTGTGGGGTGACTTGCCACAGGGTGCTCCGCAGGGGTGGCTGCGTGGTAATGCCGGACTACCTACACCACCTTCTATCGAGGAGCACAAGTGGCTCATTGAACCTGCGGGGACAGAGTAAGTGCCTCTCAATCATATTTTCACCAGATGACAACATTTTCTTATTGTACACATGGCAATCATTTGATTCTTTTGCAGAAACTGGATCCTTCACGGAAAGGGCCGTAAACCGAACGGCCTTATCACTGTCCTGTTGAAGGAGTTTTGGCCTGGCCTATTCTGCCCGAGGCCAGACAGGGACCCGCATCAGCGGGTTTTGGCCACGAGCTGGGCCCACTACGAGGCTTGCAGCAACGCGGAGTACGGGACGGCCGCTAAGGCCGTGATCACCAAATTTTGGGTAAGTTCTCTTCTGAATCACGTGTCTTCAGTTTCGTTCATAGTTTATCATTGAATCACTCAACTCATGCCTTGTTTGCTTCTGGTTTATGCATGATTGCAGCAACTCTATAGAGTTCTTGACGAGCACAAGGCCAGAGCCGACGTGGTCTTGCTTGCGGCTGCGAAGAAGAAAGCTCGCAGTTGCAGTACGAGGTGCGCTGGGTTGCCGTCTCGCAGTACTACCACTACTACCTGCACCAAAAGATGACCAAAACTCAAGCACAGAAGCAACGACTTACCTTGAACAGGGAGCAGTTCCTGAAGGTAACTATTACTAACTTTTCATTGTTTCAAGCAGTCAACTATATGTTTCTTGCTCACATGTCATGTGCTTCCAAAATTTGCATAGGTTGTTCCTCGTTGGTGCTATGGAAGGCATGACGGATGGGCGAGTTTGGTGGATAGGTGGATCGGCGCCGATGCAGAGTTTGCTGCCAAGAGCATCAAGGGCCGGGCTAACCGTGGAGAGGACGGGACACACGTCCAAGGAAACAGGAACCACTGGGGCTTCAAGGCCATGAAGGTATATCTATGTGCATAATGCATTTTTGTTCTTCTTTACCGTCATGTTCTTATGTATGGCTGACTTCTATTTGACGTTGTAGGAGGACAAGTTGAAGAGGCCGCTCTCAGACATGGAGTCGTGGAAGCTGGCCCGCGAGCGGAGTCATCGCAAGGAGGGCGAGAGCCAGTACTACGGCAAGACCGAGGAGCACCTGGGGTCTTACATTCATAACTATCAGGAGTTGCATCCGGATGTTCCTGTTGCTGAGGTCGCCCAGTCTCAGATCGACGACACGGCGGTGGTGGCCATCCAGGGGAAGAAGAATGGCCGGTATCCGTGTTTCGACGGCTTGATCACTCCTTCGATCTCGTACACACAGCTTCGGCATACCAACCCGAGCCTGTTAGAGAGTACGGGGCGTTCACAGACTCCCTTAGCCCGCCAGCATGCTGTAAGTACTTCCTCTTTATCTTTTTCTATCTAGCATTTTCAGTTTATGTTCAGCATTGCTCACTTAGAAACAACCTAAATTATGTAGGCATATATGGAGTTTGTCGAGCATAGGAATCTCGAGGTGCGGGAGTACTTGAAACGAGTGAAGGCAAACGATGATTACAACCGTCAGATGATGGCGGTTAGTTTTGCCCTCTTAAAACCAAGCTAAATTTTTGCACTTTCATTCCTTCTGATCTTCTAGTTTGCTTGTTTAACTAACATT
This sequence comes from Triticum aestivum, assembly GCF_018294505.1. Lineage (NCBI taxonomy): Eukaryota > Viridiplantae > Streptophyta > Magnoliopsida > Poales > Poaceae > Triticum > Triticum aestivum. The sequence goes on along the minus strand of NC_057797.1, from coordinate 24,101,817 downwards.
CAGGCTATGTTGGCGTCTTGGACTAACCGCACGGATCCACCACAAATGGGACCCCCACCACCACCTACGGGAGAACCCCCACACGTGCCCACGTTCGATGAATGGGTGGCACTAGGCAGTGATGGTCCGGTTAGTACATTTGCCTAACTACTAGCAAACTAGTTCTCGTTCATGAAACACTATCATATCATATTTACCGTTAAAATCTTTTCTGAAACATGTAGGGGACCGGTGGCTCGACTCCTGCTCCGTCGACCCCAGTCACTCCGATCTGGCAGAGTGGTGGTGGTCGCGATGGCGGTTTTGGCGGAGGTGGTGGTGGTTTTGGCGGAGGAGGTGCTGGTTTTGGCGGAGGTGGTGGTGGTTATGGCGGAGGAGGTGCTGGTTTTGGCGGAGGTGGTGGTGGTTATGGCGGAGGTGGTCTTGCTTGATGATTCCGTGCATGTGGCTATCGTGCCATGCCTTTCATATTCATACTTTTATCATGTTTCATGCCTTGCACTACTTTCATGTTCATGAACTTCCGTCGGTGATGAACTTGAGTATGTTTAGATGATGATGGTGAACTTGAGTATGTTTAGATGATGATGGTGAACTTGAGTATGTTTAGATGATGAATTGTCATATTTCTGCATAATTTCATATTGTTCTGTTTTGAAATGCTGTCAAATGAATTGGAAAAGAGAAAACAGGGAAGAAAAAAAAAGAAACTATGCTTACGGCAAAGCCGTCGGCATAGATGTGCCCAGGACTTACCAGGGCTTGCCACGTGGCAGCTATGCCTACGGCAAAGCCGTCGGCATAGATGTGCCCAGGACTTACCAGGGCTTGCCACGTGGCAGCTATGCCTACGGCAAAGCCGTAGGCATAGCCTTGCCACCAGGAGCACCACGGGCCGCCACATGGCAGAGGTATGCCGACGTGGCACTGTCTGATTCGTCAGCGCTTTTGACGGCGCCGTCCGTTGCCGTCAGACGGAAAACAGTGCCGACGGCTATACTATGCCGACGGCTGACGTCAGGCCGTCGGCATAGGTCCCTATGCCGACGGCAAAACTATGCCGACGGCTGACGTCAGGCCGTCGGCATAGGTCCCTATGCCGACGGCAAAACTATGCCGACGGTCTGACAAGACTACGCGACGACATCTACGCCGACGGGGATATGCCGACAACAGCCGTCGGCATAGATCTATGCCGACGGCAATGGGGCCTATGCCGACGGCCCGTGGCCGTAGGCATAGCCCGCGAGTCCAGTTAAGGTTACGGCATCCGTGTCGCCTCGCCGCTCGCCATTGCCGCTGGAACCGTGCTCTTTGGGTTGTATGGCAAAGATGGCCGAGCATGCCGGACGTGATTGTCACCTACACCCTAATGTTGGCTAACTTCTTCCTGGATATGAGATGGCTGTTGAGAGCACTTGGGTCAACCTGGGCGCATGTTTTCCAGAAGTCCAGCTGGCTTCACCATGTTGTTTTGTGCAGTGGGAGATGGCACCGGCTCTGTTCTGTCGTCGTGTTTCTTGATCTTGGCCTGCCCCGGCTACGCCTCATGCCGCCTCCGGTGAGTCCAAGCAGCTACAAATGGATCTTGCTGCGCGACTGCAATCGGAAGATCAGTGCATGTGGCAGATCCGCAGATTGGAAAATGCAATTGGGCTGGAAGATATTTGGAATGAACACCAGGACTCCAAAGGACATAAGCTTTCACAAGATGTGAAAGTTCTGGTGCTCGAATGTGTACAGAAGATACTCAAATCAAGATACGAGATGCAGGTAAATTTCTAGTATACAGAAGATACGAACGTGTACAGTACAGTTGAACGAGTTTGAAGCTGGAAGGTTGTTACTAATATTAGAGTTATTTTTCTGAAGGACAACTTGAATATTATGAGGTGTGTGTTGTTGCTCTTGTATGGTTTGTCATTATCATATTCTATCCAAGCTAAATTTTCTGCCACTGGGTCAAGGACCTGACAGTATTGCAGGTAAATTTCTCTGAAACTTCCTCAACAAAAAAAAAAAACTGAAACTGAGGCAGAAAAAAGAAGAAGGAAAAAAGCGTCTCATGTGGGTTGTTGCTAGATTCAGTCCAAAGCCTGTTACGGCACTGACAAAAGTTCCTGTTTGAGCAGACCAATATATGGGCCTCCGTGCTACACCGACCACTACTCCTCTGAATGCCACCAGCATCCGGCGGCGACACAGGCTGACAGGCGGCGGATGTCGTCGCTCGCCGTTGGGAAATTCCCAAGCCTAGACAGGTAGTAGTCACTGACAGATTTTCTGCTGAATTTGTTTTCTTCGTGAATGATTCGATCGTCCGCTAGTGTCATCAGTCCAACAACCATTTGTTCTCAGTCAACCTGTAGTTTGGTAGGAAGAATATAGAAGCACAAAAGGCCCATCTACATGCCTAGCTACGAGCAATCCAAATAGTACTATACATTTGTGCAGGTTTTAATTTCAACAATTTGTGCCCAAAATAAATTATGAAGTCCAAGAAAGATGCGGCTTCGAGGTGTCTGGGCTGTGGGCAAATTAATGAAACTCTATATTAGTTGAGGTCACTAGTCTACTTGAAGGTAAACATTTTGGGTAGATAAATTGAAGGAACTCTAGTAGATTCCCTATAAAGGGAGCCCTTTGTTAGAATATAAGTTGGGTTAAATATAGAGATAAGGAGTAGAGATTGAATAGGTTTAAACCATGTATTACTTGTCTTGTACTTCAAGCCTCTACCCTCTTATGTACTCCCTCCGTCCGGAAAAACTTGTCATCAAAATGAACAAAAAGGATTAGTTTAGATCAATATCTTGATTTTCCTTTTGATATTTCTTCTCTTTAGCCAAATAAAATTCGGCGATCTCCAACCCAGCAGCCGGACGGCGATGGAACGGCTCCTCCGTCTGCAGCACGCGGCATCAACCTACGATTCATGATCCGTCGTCGGCTGCCACACGCAGCGGTGACCCCGTCGAACGCGCGCACGGGCGGGCGAGGACCAGATGAGATCTGCCTATGCAGGCGGCACCGATCCACGCACTGGCCGCTAACCCTGCCATGGAGCAGTAGGATATAGCCAGCAGCCCAGCAACACATGCACGAGCAGATGCATGTATCAACACCAGCTCATCTACATCAAGCCCGTCCAGCCTTGATCGATCGGCGCGAGCACGTCTGTGCAACAACCAGCTACGATCCGATGAAACCGTCGACGAGCCAGCCGCAAGCAAGTCCGAGTCAGCACCAACTGCAGCGAGAGGCTACGTTGCACGACACGTGGTTCTCGGATCACAGGAGGGCGTAGATCCTGCGGTGATTTCCATCGCGTACGAGTACGCGGATCTCCCGACGGCGCAACCAGCAACTCCTTCAAATCAGCGGTTCCAAGCGCCAACAGCCGCATCGACTATAAGTTCCAAATGCTCACTTTAAGTCCTTATAAGTTCTTCCTGTTTGGTTTAGATGGGACTTACAGAGACTTTTTAAGTCCCTAAGCCAATAAGCCCTTGGAAACAAACACCCTCTAAGCCGCATGTCACTGCGGCGCCGGACAACGGGAGGGCCCGTAGGTTTTTGACTTCGAGGCACGCGCATGGACACGATCTTCACCAAGCCGACTCCATCGATCTCCTGCGCGCCGGCTTGCCATCTACATCAAGCTGGACAACGAACACCGATATGCAACTGCATCAACATCTACACCATCGATCGACACCTCTGCATTGACCCTGTGCGACTTCATCGACCTGTACGACTAGCAAGGCTGCCAGCCAACATACTTCATCGAGCACACCTATGAGAAGTGACCTCAACATGCACTGTCCACACGCCAGGCCGGTGTGGAACAAGATGCAATCTTTATGGACTTCTCCGGCACGGCACGACATGGACACATCATCGCCACGAGGGATGCCTTCAAGCGACATAATCGTTGACACGCCGCTGCAACGCCATTGCCGACACTTCATCGCCAAGGTCTTCATCAACATGGTCTTCACCAACATCTTTGTCAACACACCGCCGCCTCGTCCACAAGATGGATAGCTAGCGTCCTCTGACAGAGTTTTCTACAAGACGCAACCTCGACGACGGCATCTTCCGCGTCATCCACGACGGCACGATTGCATCGACACGACGTCACTACAGTGACGACCCCCTACACGGCCACACGGTTCTGACAAAACCGATGTGTGCTCGATGGGTTTCCTCCGGTCTTGGCAAAATCGGTGGACCCATCGCCGACGGCACCCTCTTACATCCGCAAGGTGCATCGTCCAGGTCTGCAGCTCCATCATAGCGCATTTTTTTGCGCCCCCGGCTTTGTGCGGCTTCATCATCCACGACCACACCATCGACCATGACTACCTCGACCACGGCTACATCATCATGATCGGCTACCTCGACATTAATGGCTACGTCTACAACAACTCATCGGCAACAACTCCAGTCAACAGCGTCCGCCTCGTCACTTGCGTCCACGACACTCCCGCTGTGACTGCGGGAGGGAATAGAGGAGAAGGCAGGAAGGCACCAGAAGGGGACGCAGTCACCGCCTTAACTGCCGACCCATCAGAGACGCAGTTGATAATGGCGTAGCGGAGAAGACGACAAAAGAGCAAGACTTTAAATTCAGTCGTAATCGTCAGCTTCACTCCCGCTATGACTGAGGGGGAATGTTAGAAGTATAATTATGTTTAAGTTAGAGATTAGGAGTTAAACATAAAATAGAATTAAATCGTGTACGACTTGCCCTCTACTCCAAGTCTCTCTCCCTCATATTGTATTTTATATATACCCCACACCTGGGTCAGACCAATACAACAGAAACAACACAATATTCATTCATCCTATAATTTTCACAGCAAGATCTTCTCATTGGAAGTGTTATGCATAGAGGGAAATTCAACGTCCATATATTGACGTCCCGTCTTCCTCTTCAGTACAACCACTCCGTTCGCTGTCAGATACGGAGGCCACATCGCGTGAACAAACATTTGCAGAAGAGAACCGGCTGATTAATTGTCTAGTCCTTTATTTATTTTTCTCTATATATTGTTTGAAAGCTCATGCATGGATCGTGGTTCCCTTGAAGTGATGCAGGTAGAGTGGATATATATTGTGAGTTGTGGCTGTTCTCCTTACTGAAATATCCTTTTTTTTCCTGTGTGCTTAGAATGGGGAAATAGTACAAATTATACTCTGGTTCTGTGTGGTTGTTCCAGCTGTAAATAATAACCTTAAGTTTTGGAGGTTCCTTTGGGTGGATGATATCAGCCAGGCACTGCCTCTATTTCTTTTATGTTGTGTGTACTACTACTGACCAGTGAGAAACCTGTCATGTTTCTTAAAACTGCTTAAGATTGAACCTGTCCGCCTAATCTGTTTCATTGAACAGATTTCAATACCCTGAAAACAATGCCAAAAAATCGTTTCATGGGACTATTTTTTAATAATTTATATGTTCTTTTTTAGAAAAGCATGATAACCCCCGGCCTCTGCATCTGGGCGATGCATACGGCCATTTTATTAATTATTCTCACAAGACCTTATAAAGCCATACAACAGCAAGACTAAAGCCACCGTCTAAGCAACAACTGTCACTACACCTATCCAATTGATGAAGGGGTGCAGATAGTCTGGGCCTAATACCAAATAGACATCGCAGCCAAACCTAAACATCTAAGACCGGAGATCCTAACCAAGACGCCTGCCGGGTATGGGGCACCTAGCAGTCCGGCGCACTCCTCAACCAAGACGTCTGCCGCAGCCACCTGCCACCAATCCATCTTCAGAGTTGTACTGTTGCATGTACCATGCCAGGTCTCTCTGCCATCGATGCCAGCACGACGCCCGGCAGCGTCGTCCTCCTGCGCGAGTCCATCCTCCCACAGCGAACTCCAAATCTGCACTGCGCCATCAGTGTGTAGGATGAATCACCGCGCCACCAAAGAATCCGTCCTCTGGTCCCTCGATCACGTGTGTACCTCCAAGAATGACGCCCCCAAGGGAGGAACGACACCAGAACGCCGCCGTCATCAGATCATCCGATCTTGGGTTTCCCCCGGAGGTAGCATAGAGTGGCCTTGAACTTCTCCACGGTGATGCCTTCAAGAAGGGAACGACACAGATAGCGCCGCCACCACCGGCCTTAGTTGACGTCGAAGGCAAGTTTTCACCCAGATCAGTTCGAAGGGATCTAACTCTCGTGCACGGGCCGATCAAGGTTTACTCCCGTTTAGTTGTAGGGCACAAAAGATCGTCATTACACAAGGACCGAGTACAAGACCACACTGGACGGCCGCATCTACATCAAGGGGGGCTGAAATCTTTTGTTCTCAGGAGCGACCTCGAGGTGGCAATGGACATTGAAGTCACATTCTCGGTCTTTTGTACAAAGGGTGTATGTAGTTTTCATGTGCTCTACGAATGTCAATGCTCAAAGGTGGCGCATGTGCAATGTAAAACCTTAAGCAGTCCCTGAGTCAGGTCACCATTTTTTTCTTTTGCAACTTTCAATAGTTCTCTGTTGTTGATAAATGCATCTTTCAAGTGGTTGTACTGCACTATGGGATCTGAAAACAATATACGAGGGCCTATTGCTTTTTATCGATTGTGGAGGATCAAACCAATTAGCATGGTCATGTGTATTTTGTTTGTACTTAGCCTATTTTGTGTCTTCTGGGTGGTCAGTCCAGTCAAATTAGACTCACACAAAATTTGACTGATGATTAAATGAAAATCAGTCTACTGTTAGTTAGACACACCCTTAATCTATATGAAGAATGAAAGAGAACTTCATTAAAAAGAGATGCCAAAAAACAGTTTTCTCAGGATATGAGTAGATACGTCACGAGCAGATGAAAACCATGGCGCCCCATACTCTAGACATGCATACAAGATGCATGCTTGGTGGTTGGCGTTGGTAATTTGTGTGAGGGGAAGTGGACACTAGTAGATGGATATGCATATATATATGAGTGACATTTAAGGATTCAGTCCATCATTAGACCTAGTGCATGTACATACAGTATTTGTGCATAGGAGATTTAATTATCTGAGACATTGGAGGAACCAAGAGTTTGGAAACACATGATGCACTTTGATTGCCACCGGGTCCACATTCAAGCCCGCCTTCCTTTTGCATCAATGTAGTAATCAAGGAGCCTGAAGGAATTCTTATGGAGTATGCCTCCAAGGTTCTTTTCTCGACCAAGTCGGTCATCTACAATTTCTGCGTCTTACTTCTCGAGATTTTAAGCGGGAAGAGGAACGCAAGCTTCTTGAATCTCACAGGACACTGCCAGAGCCCAAGTAGCCAGCCTACTACAAAGCCCGGATATCAAGCATCCGTGAGTCAGTCAGGCCTGTTGTCGGGTCTTCCATCGTAGACTTGGGAAGATGGCTCTGAAAAAACCTGGTCCTTGGCCTACTTTTTAATGTTTAGTGGAGGGCCTAAATCAACTGCTTTATTGCTTTTTATCAGATCCGTAATTCAATGTTTGTGTTTTGCTCACTTGGTGTGAAAATTCATGACCTGGCTTGATTCTCTTGGTCCAGAAAATGAAAACTGATTCGGATGGTTTTGGTATCCGCCCCCGTCGGCCCTCGTCCTGTCTATGATTCGGATGTGGTATATATATTAATCTTTATAACTATTGGTTCATTTATTGTTTATGATAATTATGCGGACCAACGTGACATAGATTTTATTTATCTAGGATGTATGTGAACCGGAAATTCCAACCGACCCTACTGTTGAGAGGTTAAATTTAGTTGAAGAAGAAAACAATTTCTTGAAGGAAAAAATAAAAAAAATTGAGGAGGAGAAGATGATATTGGAGTTGCATGTTGCGGATGTCGTCGATGATCACAAGATCAAGATGGATGCAATGCGCTTGAAGATTAGAAAGATTAGAAAATATGCCATTCATACCGAGGCTTGGTATCATTATGCCGTTGGATCAATTGTCACCTTGGTTGCGATTATGATCGCCTTTGTTTTCGCATTAAAATGTTTTACATAGTTTCAATGTAAGGTTTAATTAATTAGATGCTCTGGAGAGCTATATGTTGTTAGATGAGAACTATGTATGTACTTTGCTTTTAATGCATGTGATGATGAACTTCTATTAATTTGGACACTTAATTAATTATATATAATGCACGCAGATGAATCGACAATGGATGTACGGTGACAGACACACCTCCGAGTACGTTAAGGGCGTGCATGAGTTTCACGATGCGGCTGAGGCAAACAAGCAGAATGGTTTTATGTGTTGTCCATGCCCTGATTGTGGGAATACGAAGTCTTACTCTGACCGGAAAATCCTTCACACCCACCTGTTCTACAAGGGTTTCATGCCACACTATAATGTTTGGACGAGGCACGGAGAAATCGGGGTTATGATGGAAGACGACGAAGAAGAAGAGTACGATGACAACTACGTGCCCCCTGAATACCGTGATGCTGCAACGGGGGGAGCTGGTGAAGATCAAGAGGAACCAGACGATGTGCCCAATGATGCTGCAACGGGTGAAGCTGCTGAAGATCAAGAGGAACCAGACGATGTGCACGATGATGGTGATCTCCTTCGTGTCATTGTCGATGCAAGGACGCAATGCGAAAGTCAAAAGGAGAAGCTGAAGTTCGATCGCATGTTAGAGGATCACAAAAAAAGGTTGTACCCCAATTGCGAAGATGGCAACACAAAGCTCGGTACCGTACTGGAATTGCTGCAGTGGAAGGCAGAGAATGCTGTGCATGACAAAGGATTTGAGAAGCTACTGAAAATATTGACGAAGAAGCTTCCAAAGGATAACGAATTGCCCGACAGTACATACGCAGCAAAGAAGGTCGTATGCCCTCTAGGATTGGAGGTGGAGAAGATACATGCATGCCCTAATGACTGCATCCTATACCGCGGTGCATACAAGGATCTGAACGCATGCCCGGTATGCGGTGCATTGCGGTATAAGATCAGACGAGATGACCCTGGTGATGTTCACGGCGATCCCCGCAGGAAGAGGGTTCCTGCGAAGGTGATGTGGTATGCTCCTATAATACCACGGTTGAAACGTCTGTTCAGAAACGGAGAGCATGCCAAGTCGATGCGATGGCATAGTGAGGACCGTAAGAAAGACGGGAAGTTGAGAGCACCCGCTGACGGGTCGCAGTGGAGAAAAATCGTGAGAAAGTACTGGGATGAGTTTGCAAAGGACCCAAGGAACGTATGGTTTGCTTTAAGTGCGGATGGCATTAATCCTTTCGGGGAGCAGAGCAGCAATCACAGCACCTGGCCGGTCACTCTATGTATGTATAACCTTCCTCCTTGGATGTGCATGAAGCGGAAGTTCATTATGATGCCTATTCTCATCCAAGGCCCTAAGCAACCCGGCAACGACATTGATGTGTATCTAAGGCCATTAGTTGAAGAACTTTTACAGCTGTGGAATGGAAATGGTGTACGTACGTGGGATGAGCACGGACAAGAGGAATTTAACCTAAAGGCGTTGCTGTTCGTGACCATCAATGATTGGCCCGCTCTCAGTAACCTTTCAGGACAGACAAACAAAGGATACCACGCATGCACACACTGTTTAGATGACACTGAAAGTATATACCTGGACAAATGCAGGAAGAATGTTTACCTGGGCCATCGTCGATTTCTTCCGACCAACCATCAATGTCGAAAGAAAGGCAAGCATTTCAAAGGCGAGGCAGATCACCAGAAGAAGCCCGCCATGCGTACCGGTGGTCACGTACTTGCTATGGTCAATGATTTACACGTAATCTTTGGAAAGGGTGCCGGCGCACTAGCTGTTCCGAATGATGCTGAGGGACACGCACCCATGTGGAAGAAGAAATCTATATTTTGGGACCTACCCTACTGGAATGACCTAGAGGTCCGCTCTTCAATCGACGTGATGCACGTGACGAAGAACCTTTGCGTGAACCTGCTAGGCTTCTTGGGCGTGTATGGAAAGACAAAAGATACACCCGAGGCACGGGAGGACCTCCAACGTTTGCACCAAAAAGACGGCATGCCTACGAAGCAGTATGAAGGTCCTGCCAGCTACGTGATGGCTTCTCGCCCCTCGTTGGTTACCCCAAGTGTAAGGTTTGAGATGCAGCGTAGCGGAAGTTTTCCCTTGGCAAAGATACCAAGGATCGAATCCCCAGAGACTCCAAGTTTCAACGAGAAGGTGTCAATCGCTAACGGCACCGTGGATTAGCAATCGACGTGGACCTGCACACAAAACAAATACCTTTGTCCCCAACGAGTACAAAGAGGTTGTCAATCCCTCCGGCCTTGTAGTTTACAAAGGGTCAAAACGCAAGTGGTAATGGTGATGTATAGTGCTGCGGAAAGTAAAAGCAACGGAAAGTAAATAGCAAAGTGATCAATGGTAGGAACATGGATCGGGGCGCCATGACGTTCACTAGTGATGTCTCTCCCAAAAGACGATAAAACAGCTATGCGAGGTAAACAAATTACAGCTGGGCAATTGACAGGATTATGACTGCTAACTATATTGCAAGATTGGTTGAGATTCAAAGCATGGGCAGTACGCCAAGGTAAGTAGACCGAAATCCATCTGCATCTACTACTAATCATCCACCTTGAGATATCTATCCAGAACATCTCGCTGGTATTAAGTTGCGAGCCCCACCCAAAGTGTAAACTCAAAGCAACAGACAACTGCATTAAAATACTTTGCGTAAAGTAAACAATCCTTGCGCCCGCGGGCACAAGCACCGTTGTTTTCCCCCTTGTGGCAACAACACATCCCCTAGACTCATGTTTCTGTCACTCAAGCTAGTCATCGAGGGGCATGAACCCACAATCGAGCATGACGTTCCCTCTTGGAGTTACAATCTACTACTCGGCCAAAGCAATAAACGGTAACGGAGAACATGCAAGAATTACTCACGAACAAAAATATAAAAGAGGTAAATCAAATATATTACTCAAACACAATCTGAACATAATCTCACAATCCATCGGATCCCAGCAAACTCATCATAGCAACAGCATAAGAACTACATATGTGCCTTGATCATGTAGGGCAGCTCACGAGGACTAATTAGTGAAGCACAAGAACGGGAGGAGAACATCACATAGCTACTGGTCATGGACCCATGGTCCAAGGGAGACTACTCACGCATCATCCGGGAGGCGTCCATGGTGGTGGAGAAGGTCCCGGTGGCGATCCTCCCCTCCGGCAGGGTGCCGGGAAGAGTTCTCCTGGCGCTCCCGATCTTGGAAGCGCGGCGGTGGCGAAACAGAGATGCGATCGTGGAAAAGGGCTCTCGTCTCGAGGGTTTCGAGACGTGCTTTAAATATAGGCCAAAGGGTGGCGTCGGAAGGGTCCTGGGGGGCCCAGGCGCCCCCCCGGTGCGGCCAAGGGGGGGGGGCGCCACCAGGGCGCCTCGGCCCCTGGTGGCCCCCCTCCGGCTGTGCTTCAGGCTCCTGGAAGGTTCCGGAACGCTGATTTTTCATATATTTTTTCCGGAATTTTTCTGACAGTTTTCGTAATGGAAAAACCTGAAATACAAAAACAGCAGAAAACAGAAACTGGCACTGGGGTGCACTGAGTTAATAGGTTAGTCCAAATATGATCAAAATTGTATGGAAGTGTATAAATATCATAGCAATATCACCCAAAAGAGGCATGGAGCAAGCAGAAATTATAGATACGTTTTGGACGTATCAACATCCCCAAGCTTAATTCCTGCTCGTCCCCGAGTAGGTAAATGACAACAAGAATAATTTCTGTGGTGACATGCTATCAACCATATAGGACTTTTCATAGTCACATGATAAAAGCTTTCACAGACAATGCTTCTATAGTAACTTAGTTGCCTCAAGAAAATCTCAAAGAACTAAAAGTTTTACAACATGAAACTGAAGCATCAAACAGATTTGCAATGAACATGGTAAGTAAATATGACAAGTGATATCTCGCTTGCCCCCTTTAGTGAAGCAAAACATAAATGCAGGGGCACCTCCAAGGTTTAAGTGACGACTAGATACAATCACTTCAGAATAAACGATATCACAACCATGCAAAAGACAATGCTACTTTGGGACAATGCACATTACACTCAGAATGACAACCATGCTCTCAGTAGTTGGTGCTTTTAGAAGAAGGTGGAGACTCTCGAACCGTGGCTTTTGTTGGCAAGTTGAAAATCCGTAGTCGGAAACAAAGACAAAGCATGTACCAGAGCTCTTGGTTTTAAAAACAGGGATAATAATTTTTTTGGTGTGCATGTTTCGTCAATGAATGCTAGCAGCTAACCCAATTACTTCTTGAGCTGTACAAGTTTCGAGGAATGGCTCCCGAGTGAGGATCATAACACCCTCTTAATCTCCTTGGTTTATCACAGCCAAAGTTTTCTGATTTCTCATGAACAAAGCGTGAAGGAAGATTCGTTGGTTATATTAATTTTTAGTGAGCCGGGCGCACTCAATGCCAATTCCTTCTCATATTATAGGTTGCACATTATACATGCAATCCCAGGGGTGAAGCTTGTCCAACTCAAAAAGATCATGAATCAACCACTACTTCCTCATGAACTTACAACAGAGGCACAAAATAGGAACTTTATTTGAATATTTCGAGATGGTACACGAAAGTCTTCGTTAGGAATGGCAGGTAAATACCATGTATAGGAAGGTATGGTGGACTCATATGGCAAAACTGGTTTAAAGGATTTGGATGCACAAGCAGTCAGTCCGCTTACTACAGGCGAAGGCTAGCAAAAGACTGGGAGCGACCAACTTAGAGAGCAACGACGGCCATAATCATGCAGAGCGATAAAGCAACATTGAATCAGGCATGGTAGTTCTATCGCTACTCAGAAATAAAAGATCATCAAGGCTTGACAGACTTTCTTTACAGTCTTGAATATGCGTGAGCATACGCCAAGTCAATCAAAATAAATTCTCGGAGGAAGATATCACTAACCATACCACATCATACTCAAAACAAATCACGTTGGTACTCCAATATCACATTGGAAACCCTCCAGTTATTTGCAACTAACCATAAGCAACCAGAATTACCAAGCAACATCATGCATGTAGCATCTTCATCATAGACATATCAATCAATCCAACAGAAGCAAACTCTCCTAAAAAAATAATCACGACAATATAGAGAGTTCAAGCAACCAACTAAACAAAAGCTCTTTGAAAAGATAAGCATGAAAACTAAGAGCTGAGCATTGTAGTAGCTATTGAAAGACAAAGAACACACACGGCAAAGATAGACATGAAAACTCCATGTTAATGTTCTAAGTAGAAGTGGAGCGTGTTTCTCTCCCACAAAAAGAAGGCTGAGTTCCGACTCATTATTGAAAGCTAAAGAAAACTAAAAAGGAAAACTAAAAGCAAGACGCTCCAAGCATAGCACATAGCACATGAAGTGATAAAAATATAGTGGAACGGGAGACGAACTGATAATGTCGATGGAGAAGGGGATGCACGGGGGGCATCCCCAAGCTTAGATGCTTGAGTCTTCTTGAATATTTCTTGGGGGTGCACGGGGGCATCCCCAAGCTTGAGCGTTTGACACTCCTGAATCTTTTCATCATCTTCCCTCGCACACTTGAAAACTCCCTTCATACAAGACTCATCATAATCTGATTAGCGAGGTTAGTAACCACAATATTATAATTGTTCCTTGCTGGAAATAAAGATAAACTTGCAAGCATACTGTTTCTCTGGACTCCCATACAGTTTTTGCAAAAAATAAACAAGCTCAAGGCTCGCAAAACGAAGAAAAGGCAAAACAGTACAGAATCTGTGAAAAACAGACCAGCAGGCAGTAAATGATTTTTTCGGGGCACTTATGCAACTCCAATAAAAAAACTCAGAACAGACGCCTGAAAGACAATTATATAGAGCACGCTGTGGAAAAAATTTAGACCAAAAAGATGATCTGGTGATTTTATGCGAATTTTTCTGTACGAGGACAGAATCTGTTTCCTGGACAGCATGTCACAACTCTTGATCTTTCCTGCAATTAGAGGCTATACTTGGCACAAAACTGAAAAGTAAAGATACAATGATGATGCTACTGTAGTAACAACATCAAGACACAACAAAAGCAGAAGAAATAAAATTTGTTCATTTGGGTTGCCTCAAAAAAAGCGCTTTCTTTTATGCCTTTGAGCTAGGCATAATGCATAGAGATCAAGTCTTATCAAGAGTAAGAGCATAGCTAGCCCGTGTAACGGACTCAAACGGTAACTTAATCTTTTTGCGAGGGAAATGTTCCATCCCTTTCTTGAGAGGAAACTGGAATTTTATATTCCCCTCTTTCATGTCAATGACGGCACCAACGGTGCGAAGAAAAGGGCGTCCCAAAATAATTGGACAAGAAGGATCACACTCAATGTCCATAACAATGAAATCAACGGGAACATAATTATCATTGACAACAATAAGCACATCATTAATCCTCCCCAAAGGTTTTCTCAAGGAAGAATCAACAAAACGAATACCAAAAGGACAAGGATCATAAGGTTTCAAATTAAGCATGTCATATATCCTTTTGGGCATAACGGAGGTACTAGCTCCAACATCACATAAAGCATTGCAAGCGAAGTTATTCAGTTTAATTTTAATCGTAGGATCCCAACCATCTTCTAGCTTTCTAGGAATGGAGGCTTCTAACTTAAGTTTCTCCTCCCTAGCTTTGATGAGAGCATTAGTGATATGCTCTGTGAAGGCAAGGTTAAGCGTGCTAGTATGGGGATCTCTAGACATCTTGTGAAGGAAATCAATAACTTCAGTAAGAGTGCAATTATCAAAATCAAGGTCACTACTATCAAGTAAAGTGGCAGTAGTGTACTTTAGGCTCACTCGCTCGGTAGTTTCAATGTTCATAGCATCACCATTAATAGGTCCAATGGGACCAGGAGCGCGTTGGGTGCTAAGAGTTGGGGTATCTTCAACAACTTTAATAGTAGCAACAGTGTGGTGGGTAGGAAGGCCCTTAATTCTTTCTTCTTCCTCCCTTTCTCTAGCCCATCTTTCTTTAAGTTTAGCAAACATCCTAATGTTTTCATTAATTTGCACTTGGATAGCATTCATAGAAGTGACCCTCCTCTCCTCAAGAGGAGAACTTTTAATCTTAAGCAATTCTACCTCATGGGCTAAATTGTCTACCTTTGAAGAGAGATCATCAAGTTTGTTTAGTTTCTCTTCTACACTTTTATTAAAAGCTTTTTGAGTAGTGATGAAATCTCTAAGCATAGTCTCTAGTTCAGTAGTGGAGTTCTTGGTACTAGGATAAGCATTGTTGTTCCCATAAGAGTTAGAGGGGAACGGTCTAGGATTGCTACCAAAATTACTCCTATAAGCATTGTTATTGAAATTGTTTCTAGAGACAAAGTTCACATCTACTTGTTCTTGAGCAATCAAAGAATTCAAAGGAACATCACTAGGATCAACACAAGATTGCTTCGAAAGTAGAGACATAATCAAGTCAACTTTTTCATTCAGGGAGGAGATCTCCTCGACAGAGTTTACCTTCCTACCTGTTGGAGCGCGTTCGGTGTGCCATTGGGAATAGTTGGTCATCATCTCATCGAGAAGTTTTGTGGCAGCACCAAGTGTAGTTGACATAAAGGTTCCTCCCGCGGCCGAATCTAGCAAGTTCCGCGAGGTAAAGTTCAAGCCTGCATAAAAAGTTTGGATAACCATCCAAGTAGACAAACAGTGAGTAGGGCAGTTCTTGACAAGAGATTTCATGCGTTCCCAAGCTTGGGCAACGTGTTCATTATCCATTTGTTTAAAATTCATAATGGTACTTCTCAGTTGGATAATCTTAGCAGGAGGATAGTACTTTCCAATAAAAGCATCTTTGCACTTGTCCCAAGAGTCAATGCTATTTCTAGGAAAAGACTGAAACCAAATCTTAGCTCCTCCTCTCAAGGAGAAAGGAAAAAGCTTAAGCTTAACAATATTACCATCTAGTTCTTGGTACTTTTGCATATCACAGAGCGCAACAAAATTGTTCAAGTGTAAAGCAGCATTATCTTCAGCACCGGAGAATTGGTCTTTCATGACCAAGTTCAATAAAGCAGGTTTAATCTCATAAGAGGATGCTGAAGTGGCAGGTGCAGTAATTGGCGTGCAAATAAAGTCATCGTTGTTGTGACTAGTGAAGTCACACAACTTGGTGTTCTCAGTGGAACCCATAGCAGCGAGCAAGCAAGACACTAAAGCAAAAAAACTGAAAAGTAAACTAACAAGACTAAAAAAACAAAAGTAAAGGAAAGCGTGCAACTCCCCTATCTCGAAGAGCGGAGTCCCCGGCAACGGCGCCAGAAAACACCCTTGATGGCTTCTCGCCCCTCGTTGGTTACCCCAAGTGTAAGGTTTGAGATGCAGCGTAGCGGAAGTTTTCCCTTGGCAAAGATACCAAGGATCGAATCCCCAGAGACTCCAAGTTTCAACGAGAAGGTGTCAATCGCTAACGGCACCGTGGATTAGCAATCGACGTGGACCAGCACACAAAACAAATTCCTTTGTCCCCAACGAGTACAGAGAGGTTGTCAATCCCTTCGGCCTTGTAGTTTACAAAGGGTTAAAACGCAAGTGGTAATGGTGATGGATAGTGCTGCGGAAAGTAAAGGAAGTAAAGCAACGGAAAGTAAATAGCAAAGTGACCAATGATGTGAACATGGACCGGGGCGCCATGACGTTCACTAGTGATGTCTCTCCCAAAAGACGATAAAACAGCTATGCGAGGTAAACAAATTACAGCTGGGCAATTGACAGGATTATGTGCGCAACCTGCTAACTATATTGCAAGATTGGTTGAGGTTCAGAGCATGGGCAGTACGCCAAGGTAAGTAGACCGAAATCCATCTGCATCTACTACTAATCATCCACCTTGAGATATCTATCCAGAACATCTCGCTGGTATTAAGTTGCGAGCCCCAGCCAAAGTGTAAACTCAAAGCAACAGACAACTGCATTAAAATAACTTTGCGTAAAGTAAACAATCCTTGCGCCCGCGGGCACAAGCACCATTGTTTTCCCCCTTGTGGCAACAGCACATCCCCTAGACTCATGTTTCTGTCACTCAAGCTAGTCATCGAGGGGCATGAACCCACAATCGAGCATGACGTTCCCTCTTGGAGTTACAATCTACTACTCGGCCAAAGCAATAAACGGTAACGGAGAACATGCAAGAATTACTCACGAACTAAAATATAGAAGGGATTAATCAAATATATTACTCAAACACAATCTGAACATAATCTCACAATCCATCGGATCCCAGCAAACTCATCATAGCAACAGCATAAGAATTACATATGTGCCTCGATCATGTAGGGCAGCTCACGAGGACTAATTAGTGAAGCACAAGAACAGGAGGAGAACATCACATAGCTACTGGTCATGGACCCATGGTCCAAGGGAGACTACTCACGCATCATCCGGGAGGCGTCCATGGTGGTGGAGAAGGTCCCGGTGGTGATCCTCCCCTCCGGCAGGGTGCCGGGAAGAGTTCTCCTGGCGCTCCCGATCTTGGAAGCGCGGCGGCGGCGAAACAGAGATGCGATCGTGGAAAAGGGCTCTCGTCCCGAGGGTTTCGAGACGTGCTTTAAATATACGCCAAAGGGTGGCGTCGGAAGGCCTCGGGGGGCCCAGGCGCCCCCCCAGCGCGGCCTAGGGGGGAGCGCCACCAGGGCGCCTCGGCCCCTGGTGGCCCCCCTCCGACTGGGCTTCGGGGTTCCGGAAGGTTCCGGAACGCTGATTTTTTATATATTTTTTCCGGAATTTTTCTGACAGTTTTCGTAATGGAAAAACCTGAAATACAAAAACAGCAGAAAACAGATACTGGCACTGGGGTGCACTGAGTTAATAGGTTAGTCCAAATATGATCAAAATTGTATCGAAGTGTATAAATATCATAGCAATATCACCCAAAAGAGGCATAGAGCAAGCAGAAATTATAGATACGTTTTGGACGTATCACTACGCTCTTACGAAAGATGAGAAAGAAATCTTCTTTGAATGCCTGCTCAGTATGAAGGTCCCGACTGGCTTCTCGTCGAATATAAAGGGAATAATAAATATTCCAGAGAAAAAGTTCCAGAACCTAAAGTCTCATGACTGCCACGTGATTATGACGCAACTGCTTCCGGTTGCATTGAGGGGGCTTTTACCGGAAAACGTCCGATTAGCCATGGTGAAGCTATGTGCATTTCTCAATGCAATCTCTCAGAAGGTGATCGATCCAGAAATGGTACCAAGGCTAAGGAGTGATGTGGCGCAATGTCTTGTCAGTTTCGAGCTGGTGTTCCCACCATCGTTCTCCAATATCATGACGCATGTCCTAGTTCATCTAGTCGACGAGATTGTCGTTCTGGGGCCCGTATTTCTACACAATATGTTCCCCTTTGAGAGGTTCATGGGAGTCCTAAAGAAATATGTCCGTAACCGCGCTAGGCCAGAAGGAGGCATCTCCATGGGCCATCAAACAGAGGATGTCATCGGGTTTTGTGTTGACTTCATTCCTGGCCTTAAGAAGATAGGTCTCCCTAAATCGCGGTATGAGGGGAGACTTACTGGAAAAGGCACGCTAGGAGCGGACTCAATAATATGCAGGGACGGGCATTCTTGGTCTCAAGCACACTACACAGTTCTACAGAACTCTACCTTGGTGACCCCGTATGTCGATGAACACAAGAACAGTCTGCGCTCCAAACACCCGGAGCAGTGCGACGACTGGATTACATGTGAACACACCAGGACTTTCAGCAGTTGGTTGGAAGCACGTCTCAGAGGTGACAACACTGTTTGTGATGAGTTGTACTTGTTGTCCAGGGGACCATCTTTGACTGTATTGATTTACAAAGGATACGAGATAAATGGTAATACATTTTACACGATTGACCAAGATCAGAAGAGCACCAACCAAAACAGCGGTGTCCGCTTTGATGCAACAACCGAGAAGGGAAATGACACATATTATGGTTACATAGTGGACATATGGGAACTTGACTACGGACATGATTTTAGGGTCCCTTTGTTTAAGTGCAAATGGGTCAATCTGTCAGGAGGCGGGGTACATGTAGACCCACAGTACGGAATGACAACAGTGGATCTGAAAAATCTTGGGTACACTGATGAACCGTTCGTCCTAGCCAATGATGTGGCACAGGTTATTTATGTGAAGGACATGTCTACCAGACCGAGAAAAAGAAAAGATAAGGAAACGGATACATCATACGATGATCCAAAGCGCCACATAGTTCTTTCAGGAAAAAGGGATATCCTGGGAGTGGATGGCAAGACAGACATGTCTGAAGATTACGAAAGGTTTCATGAAATTCCTCCCTTCAATGTCAACGCTGACCCAAGCATCCTGATAAACGCTGAAGATTATCCATGGTTACGGCGCAATAAGCAAATGACACAAGCAAAGAAAAAGTGAAAACTTTCTCCCGCAACTATTATGATGATACCATGCCAAATTTGTAACAGACGAGTATGTTATGCCAAGTATTTTAGAGTTCATTTGAAAACAGACGAGTAGGTGCATCTATGTTAATTTTTTTAAATAAAGTTAATCACAAACTAGTGATTCACACAAATTTTAAAAAATTCAAAGTTAAACTATTCAAATTTTAAAACTAATGGCACTAATAGAAAGTTTATAATTTTTGTGACCTAAAATAAAAAAGAAATCACTACAAAACTATAAGTATTTATTTCTAAGTAGAAACAAAAAAAACAAAAAAATGCCACCTACTGGGCCCCACGGCCTGAATACGACTAGAAACCCTACCATGGGCCAGGATTCAGGCCCGTGGAAGGCCCAGTAGGCCCACAGGCACAGATTGCAGTGTTAGGCCCGAAAGCCTGCTTTAGAGAGGAGCTCGAGAGGGATGGCGCACCGAACCTTATAAACAGGTGCGCCTCCCTCTCAACTATCGAGGTGGGACTAAACATTTGGGCGCGGGGCAGCACAGGCCTTTGGTCCCGGTTGGAGGGACGAACCGGGACCAAAGGGGGCATTGGTCCCGGTTCGTAGCACCAACCGTGACCAATGCCCACCCTTTAGTCCCGGTTGGTGCCACCAACCGGGAAAATAAGCCTTTGGTCCCGGTTGGTGGCACCAACCGGGACTAAAGGGGGGCATTAGTCCCAGTTTGTGTCACGAACCGGGACCAATGCTCTTGCTATATAAGCAGCTCTTAGCAGTTTTCGACCAAATCCATCTGTTCTTCTCGCCCCGACGCCTTCTGCTCCTCGTCGCCATCGCCGCCGAGCCCTGCCCCGACGCCGTCAGGCTGCTCCACCTCGCCGTCGCCGCCGCCCCTGCCGGCCCCGACATCATCGCCGTCGCCGCGCGCGCTGCCCCTGCCCCGACCCCGTCGTCGTCGCTGCGCGCGCCACCCGTTCCCTTACCCCGTCGCCGTCGCCGCGCGCGCCGCCCCTTCCCCGACCCCATCGCCGTCGCCGCGTGCGTCGCCCGTTCCCCGACCCCGTCGCCGTCGCCGCGCGCGCGCCGCCCCTTCCCCGACCCCGTGGCCGTCGCCGCGCGCGCCAGCCCCTTCCCCGACCCCGTCGCCGTCGCCGTCGCCGTCGCGTCTTCCCCAACCCCGTCGCCGTTGCCCCGACCACACGCCGCCGCCTTCGGTCCGGCCGCCGGCGCCCTTTATTTTTTGCATTATTATAAAAATGTGTATATATGCATATGTTCTCTGTGTATATATATGTTCATTTATGCAAAAGTTAGATTTTAGAAAAACTTTATATATGCAAAATTTTTACATATATGCAAGTATATATATATATGTATGTATGTGGATATATACATGAGGGGGGTCGATATACGTTGATGTATACATGCAAAAGATAGATTTTTAGATATGATGATGTCTTTTTTTCATATATGTATTATTTTTTAAGTTGTTAGTAGATATCGATTTTAGGTTAGTGCATTTTATCACTGATTTTAGGTTAGTTGATCGATTTAGTGCATTTTATGTTTGTTGCATTTTAGGTTAGTGCATTTTATGTTAGTGGAGAGGAAAAAGTAAAATAAGGAAAAGGAAAATAAGTAGAGAAAGAAGGAGAAGAAGAAGGAGAAGACGAGGAGAGGAAGAAGAGGAAGAAGAAGAAGAAGAAAAAAGAGGAGAAGAAGAAGGAATAGAGGACTTCTTCTCCTCTTTTTCTTCTTCTTCTTCCTCTTTTTTTTATCGGGAACGAGGGTCGTCGAACATGACAGGAAGAAGAGGATAAAAAAAGAAAAGGAAGAAGTAGAAAAAAAGAGGAGAAGAAAAAAAAAGAGGAGAAGAACTTTTTTTTTCTTCTTCTTCCACTTTATTTATCGTGAACGAGGGTCGCCGAGCGGTAGAGGAAACCCTAATTAAATAGCAAGTATCGTCAGTGTGAGATACATGTGGCCGTCGGTGTCGGACACTACATCCACGTCACTTGTGGGACGTGGATGCATGTAGTGTCTGACATCGACGGCCACTTGTATCTCACACCCACGATAATTGCTATTTAGGGTTTCCTCTACCGTTCGACGACCCTCGACGATCCTCGTTTCCGATAAAAAAAGAAGAGGAAGAAGAAGAAAAAAGAAGAGGAGAAAAAAAAAGAGGCCTCTTTTTTTTTCTTCTCCTCTTCTTTTTTCTTCTTCTTCCTCTTTTTTTTCGTGAACGAGGGTCGCCGAGCTGTAGAGGAAACCCTAATTAAATAGCAAGTATCGTCGGTGTGAGATACATGTGGCCGTCGGTGTTGGACACTACATCCACGTCCCACAAGTGACGCGGGCTTCGACACCCACGTCACTTGTGGGACGTGGATGTAGTGTCCGACACCGACGGCCACTTGTATCTCACACCCACGATACTTGCTATTTAGGGTTTCCTCTACCGTTCGGCGACCCTCGAGGACCCTTGTTTCCGATATATATGATTCCTTATTATGATTAGCTAGCTAGTTCTACGTTCGCCACTAATATATCCATTTGTCATGTTTGAATAATAATTGCCATGTTGTAAATATTTGTAGAAACTATGGACACTATCGCCCGAGACGAAGCAAGAGAAGCGTTGTTGAATGACATAATCGCAGAAGGAAGTCATGCCGTCTCGTTGTATCTCAACGACACCGATGGTACTCTGGAAGGAGAGGATGAAGAAGCTGGCTCTGGTGCACTAATGCCGGTGCAACAAGAAGAAGAACGTGAGGACGGCTCCGGTGACCGAAACGAGTCCGGCGACCGAGCCGAGTCCGGCCAGGTATATATATTAGTTAAGCCTGTGCTGACTAGCTAATTGATGCATTCATTGTTTTGGTATGTACACATATTAATTAAGTCTTTCTTCTTTTTTCTAGCCCTCCGGATCGAGCACAAATGAGTTAAAGAGACGAGGCCCGAAGAGAAAGTTGAGGTCGGATGAAAAGTTTGAGATCATAGCAATCGCGCCCGACGGCCAACCTATTGAACCCATAAGAACAAAGAGGGCATTTGTTGCTCAGTGCAGGGTTCTGGTTAGGGACAAGATCCCGATTAGCATCCAGCAATGGTTAAAGCCTAAGAACGAAGACCCTGAGGTGTCTTATGTCAATGATCTGCAGAAAAATGATCTTTGGACTGAGCTGAAGTCAAATTTCACCCTACCGCCAGAGGATGATCCGGAGAAGCCAGTTAAAGAGGAATTAATCAAGTCTTTTGCTCTTAAGAGGATGGCAGGCCTATTCAGGAGGTGGAAGAAAGACCTGAATAGGTTTGTCGAGAACAAAGAGACACCAGAATTCAAGGGCATATATGAGAAGATCAGAGATGACTGGCCTGCATTTGTGGCCCACAAGACATCGGAAAAGAGTAAGAAGATGTCGGAGACAAACAAGAAAAATGCTGCGAAGAAGAAGCATCACCATCGCACGGGGTCAGGTGGCTACCTGGTAGCCCGGCCTAAGTGGGCCAAGGCTGAGAATGATCTGGTTCTAAAAGGGATCGAACCAGAGTCAATGAGCTGGCCAGACCGTTGCCAGACTTGGTTCTTCGGGGCTGGCGGAACCTTGGACCTTGTAACAGGGAATTGCATTTGGACGGACGAGCAACGTCAGATTCCCTTGAAGAAGCTTCGGTACTATATCAAAGCAGCGCAGGAAGGGACGTTCCTTCCTGACAGAGAGAACGACGACCTCACAAAGGCCCTCGGGAATCCTGAGCACCCTGGACGAACGCGAGGCACGTCAGGCTCCATTCCGTGGAAGGTTGGGTTTCCGGACGCAGGCGGTTACAAAAGCCAGGAGAGGAGGAAGCAAGTGCAATAGTCCGAACTGCAGGCGCTAAAAGCAAGGGTACTCGGGATAGAGGAACGAGAAGCAAATCGCAGCAACCAAACTGCCGAAGCTTCCCCTCAAGCTACCCCGCCATCTCAGCGGAGAAGCAGCGTGGCTTCCACCGAGCAGCTTCAGCCAGAGCTTGTCTTGATGGCTCCTGGCAGCTATCCCGTGGATGCTATCACGGAGGCTCAAATTTGCCACCTTATGACTCAATGGATGAATTTGAAGGTCAAGGCGGCTGTTGGCTCTGTTTTTCCTAATGAACCCGGCGCAACTTTTCACTGCCGGCCGATTCCAGAAGGATATGCTAAGGTCATGGTGGATGAAATAACGGAGGGATTTGAGGAACTCCAGCTTGACCACCCTACCGGAGAAGGGGAGACGCGGCTGGGTTCTTCTCTGAAGACTCCATGCCTATGGCGGAAGGACCTCATCAACCTTCCGAACTGGACGCCTCCGCCTCCTCCTCCTCCTCCGGCGAGTCAGGGCACTCCGCCTCCTCCACCGCCTCCTCCTCCGGCGAGTGGCGACCAGGGCCCTCGGTCGGCTCCTTCTTCTCCGGCGTGTGGCGGCACTATGCCTCCTCCGCCTGCGCCGGCGCGCCCGAGCAGCCAGCCTCCTCCTTCTCCGCCTCGTCAGCAAGGGCGGAAGAGACCCGCCGCCGCTCCGGTAGCTGCTCCGGCGCGTCATAGTCCTTCTCCTCCGCCTCGCAAAAAGCAAGCAGTAAAGAAGACTGCCGCTCCGTCTGCTCTGCCGGCGTCTAGCAGTATAGCCAGAGGCGGGAGGAAATACAGATACGGTCCTTCTTTGAAGACTCCAGAGAAGTTACCATACGAGAGGACCGCGGAGGAGAACGATAGGGTCGCGCAAACCGAGTTGGATGACTGGTTTGCAGGGTTGAAAACAAAGAGAAATCCACCTCCGAAGGAGAAGGTAGATCGGGCGAAAGTGAAGCGCACTCTGGATGCCCTGGCAAAACCACCCAAGTCTCCGCCGAAAGGCAAGTATGAGCGCATTATTGCAAAGACATGGGTCGAAGCGTCGCGGTTGGGAAGTACTAAAAGTGATCAAAGGCTGAAAGAACGAGCAGCTGGGAAACAAATTGCCCAGCTCGGCGAACAAGCAAACCAATCGTGCCCCCCGCTCAACGTGCCTAGCGTCGATCAGAGGATGGCGCCCGGTTATAAAAATCCTGACGATTACCTGCCCGACGGTGTAGATTTTGGTTTCCTGGACGTGCAAATACGAAGATACGAGTACGGAAAGCCTCTCGTCGAAGATGAAAGATCTCTAACAACGATGATGCGAAGATTGCATGATTGGTACATGAAAACCTGCAGAGAGTCAGGAGGGAGGAGTACTTTGTATGTGAGAGTTAAACCGGAGCATGACCTCGTTGGAATTGGACTGTTGCATGTTCCATTTGAGGATTTCTATCAGTTCTTCAATCAATTGGCCCTCGATAAAACAACGGTCACCTGCTACTGTCTGTAAGTAGTACTACTTCTGTCATTAAGTCTCTCTATATAGCTCAGCTCTTTCATTGCATGTATTTATAATTATCCTCACTATATCATGCAGATTGAAGATCGCCGAATTGAAGAAAAGACAAATCGGTGATATTGGGTTCATTAACACAAATCTCATAGATGCAGTTCAGGTTAAAGATCATGCCGCAGATACCGAGGCCAGCTTGCTACGATCATTCGAAATAAATTCACACAAAGATATAATACTCTTTCCTTACAACTTCAAGTGAGTGTTGTCTTGTGCATATTCGGTTTCCCTTATATATTAGTCCAGGTATAGTACTGTAATTGATGAGTTATGCATGCGTGCGCAGTTTCCACTATATTCTGCTGGAGATTAGGCTTGAGAAGGGAGTAGTAACTGTCTTGGACTCGAGACGAAAAGATCCCGAGGAGTATGCGGACATGATTAAAATCCTAAAGAAGTAAGTTAAATCGATCATTATCCACCATATCAGCAAATTTGTTCATTTCGTGATATCAAGTAATTGTTTTCTTTTGTCTGGCAGTGTTTGGAGAAAATTCAGCACAAAATCCCCGGGACTCCCGAAGGAGCTGCAATTTAGATACCCGAAAGTAAGTACTATAATACCATGTTCCGCGCGTCTCCTTGCTATTGATTCAAGCGCTAGTTTCATGAATACCATTTGGCATTCTTGCTTATCAGTTTGATTGACCTTTATTTCTTGTAAAGTGGTTGTGGCAGGAACAAGGGAATGATTACTGTGGATACTACATCTGCGAGTCCATCCGCCACACGACCTGTGAGCGGGGCGGGTACTCTGACAAACAATTTGAAGTGCGTAAGAAATAATATTCACAACTTTTGTTTATTACCATCATTTGTGTAGAGTTTCATTCATTCATATATATATATATATATGTATGTATTGACCCCCTTCTTCAAATTAGATGTTTCGGCAGCGGAATGAACTCCTAGCACCAGATCGCATGCGAGCAATTCAAGAGGAATTGGCGGCATTCTTTCTTGACCACGTGATCGCTGAAGAGGGAGAATACCATGTGGACCAGGCGTCCGTATTTATGAGATTATATTTGTAAAAGATAATTATTGTACATACGTAGCCGGTAGTGTCGGACGATAGATATTCGAGAACTTGTTGTTCGACCAATCTCTCTGAGAAGGAGAGGTGGTCGATATCACTTCTCTCTGTATGCATATATGTGCATGACGATCTTCTGTTTCCTTCGTTTGCTTACTAGCTAGGTAGCGTGCCTAATCCTCTCTATACGTATGTATATATAGTACGTACCGTCGACCAAGCACGGACATAAGAGAGGACACTTCTCTCTGTTAACACAATATATGAAATACCTAAATTAACCCCCCAAAACCCCCAAACCCCACCCCCTTTCAAAAAAAACCAAAAACCCCAGCCACAGAAATGCTGACGCGTGGAGGTCTATTGGTCCCGGTTGGTGCCACCAACCGGGACCAAAGGCCCTCGTGCCTGGGCTCGGCACTCAGGCCACGTAGAGGCCCATCTGTCCCGGTCCTGGTTTGAACCGGGACTAAAGGGTGAGGGTATTAGTACCGACCCTTTAGTCCCGGTTCGGGAACCGGGACTAAAGGCCCTTACGAACCGGGACTAAAGGCCGGTTTTCTACTAGTGATCTATGATAATACCGGGTTTTGTCACAATTATCGTCATAGAAGTGTCATAAGCATGACAGAAAAAAAATTCGTTCGGCCCAATATGTTACGGATGTGTCTTTTTTTTAGTGTTGCCGTGTGTGGTCGGATGGCCCTCGGCAAATAGTGCCTTTGCCGAGTATGGCATGTTTGCCGAGCAATACTGTCGGCATTGTCGTGTGTTTGCTGACTTATTCCCTTTGCCGAGTGCGACTCTCGCAATTCCTTACTTTGCCGAGTGCCCGTATTTTGGCCGTCCGGCATATATAAAAATTCCAGTAGTGGGTACACCTTGTTCCCTCAAAAATAAGGAGTAGTACACCTTGTTTGTTGTTGATTCTGCTTGAAAATCTATGTCCATCTAAAAGATGTACACCCACCTTTCATTCTTTAACGTTCACACGAAAACCCTGGTCAAAGAAAACGTCTGAATTCTGTTGTTCACCTCTCATACACCCCAGTTCTTGTACTAGATGCTACTCCCTCCGTTCCAAAATAGATGACTCAACTTTATACTAACTTCAGTACAAAACTAGTATAAAGTTGAGTCATCTATTTTGGAACGGAGGGAGTACATCATATATGTTCAATCACAAAAGCCTACGGTTTATTTCTACCTCAAAGGTAAACTTCCTGTACAGGGTGAATTACTAGCTCAGGCTGCTTGTTAATTACGGACGCTTTAACCAATTAACGAGTCTACAAATATGACTCAAAATATTAAGATGGAAGGAGTAATATTGTACTGCTTGCTTGCAGGGCAAAGTGACTAGGACCAACAGTGTGGAGTACATGCCATTCTTCCTGTCGCTGGTGAACTTCCTCAACGGCTGCTGCTGGATAGGCTATGCGCTCATCAAGTTTCACATCTACATAACAGTATGTACATACACATACACATACACATCAGAACAAGAAGTCACAAACCCAGCCAGAAATACAATCAAGAATTCCTTAGCGTGGATCTTTCTAACAGTTATGTCGTCTTTAAATTCTTTGCAGATCCCCAATGGCCTCGGTACAATCTTCAGCCTCATCCAGCTGATCCTCTAGTTTTACTACTACAGATCAACCCCCAAGAAGGGCAAGAACGTCGAACTACCCACTGTCCTCACCAAAAACGCCATTACCAGCGGCAACATGTCCATCGCCATCGAGAAATAAGTTGGCTTCGTTTTTAGTCTGCAATGGACTTTGAATTCATATTGCTTGTATTCGAACTTCTATGAGACAAAAGCAAATGGAAGCATTGGTCCGGATTTGGTCTCCTCCAAAATCTCACAATAGTTAAATTTGGAGAAGGTGAAGTATATTATACAAAAATTACCAAGTGGTGAAGAAGTGATATCGCGGAGGACATATATATAGAGAGAGAGCTGCACATATCACATCACAGTGGCACAGAGCTCACTCATTTTTCATGCATATATCTCCTCATTTTTTTATGCGTACATCTCCTTGTCATGCATATCTATCTGATCTGCATGAGTCTCCCATCCCGTATGGCCAGCCGTTGTGGACTGTGCAGTTCAAAAGCATATGACGCATGCATGCTTGAGGTGCCCTATTGGTAGATCGTTTTTCCATCTAACAAAGTTCCGGTGATCACACTGTGTAGTGAAGCTTCTAAAGCATGGACGGTTAGCTGCATGTGCTTTTCTTTCACCTACTTTGCTTAGTTGCATCTTGTTATCCACGTACGATCAAAAATTACATTCGTACAGGCCCCAAGAATTGTTTTACCCAGTTAGAGTTAGCCATCAATGTAGTAAGGGATTGTCTAAAAAATGATTGTTTTTTCTTAAGAATGTTGTTGAAAGAGACGAAGGTCAAAAATAAGCTGGGCGCTTCTTAATGGATCCAAGTTGAAAGATGGTGCAAAATACTATCGGCTTGTGAGACAACGCGACGTCAAACCTCAAGTCCAGGATCCAAGGCACCATCCTTCAGGTACTCATCTCCTCTAGGATCGATGGCTTCCCAAAGTACACTGGCCTCAAGTGCACACTCCATCATGGTCGACCACACAGTGAACTTTTCGCGGTTGAATCGTGGATACTACGTTCTCACGGGAGCAACAATTTCTTTAGCCGCACCTGAGTACTCTGCCAATTTCTTGTTCTTGTCTTTAGTTTACATATATGTTCATGTATTTGTCCATATGGGACAACAATTAGGCTCCGACTAGGCAAGTATATGTTCTCGTCCCGAATCCCCAACTCCCTCTTAAATACGGACTCTCATATTCCTACCCGCAAGTAACATCGTGAGAAACAAGTGATAGCCGGGCAGCGAAATAGAGAACTAAATTAAGATGGATGCCACACAAAAGGTACATCATATCTCACTGTGATAGTACATGGTTACCACTTACCAGCATGAAAACCTGAAACCTCATAACAAGGATGCCTACCTACTAAATGGAAGAAGCAAACCAACCACAACGTACATACGTTGCGATCTGCTATCAGCAAAGACTAAGTATGTATCCAATCCAACAGGGACGTAGCTAAGCTAGCTAGCACCACCAATTTATATATACCGCCCTCCGATGAACGTGTCTGTCATATCATGTGCTGCGTGGCGGGCGGCACGATGGAGCCGTCGCTGCGGCCCTGCTGCTTCTGTAGCTCCACATTGGCGTGCCATCCGATGTCCATGACGAAGCCCCGGTTGCGGAGCTCGCGGTACTCCTGGCAGATGGCGCAATACTCGAGCCAGCAGAAGTGGACGCAGCAGTCCGGACAGGGCGTCTCCTGGAGCCCGTACTGGGCGCGCATCTTGGTGCGGTATACGCAGGAGTAGATCCACTGGCACTGCCACCCCGTCAGCAGCCCCACCGCAAAGTAGAGCGCCGCGCCGGTGCCGCTCGACGTCGCCCCCTTGTCCAGGATCTCCGCTATCCGCCCCACCGCGACGCACGGGCAGCACCACCCCATCAAGCAGACGCCCTGATCCTCGGCGCAGTCGAACAGTCCCGTGGACCAGGGCGTGGTCCCGGCCTCCACGGTGGCTGCTGGCATGCTCGTACCGGCCGGCGGGCAAGCCGAATGAACCCGTTCCGTTCCTCCTATAGCTAGCAATCCGGCCACTGGTGGACGAGGGGCAAGCGGGTGGCCTCAGCTAGCAGGAGGGCCAAGGCTCCTGTATATGATTGTACCCACGATTTATTAGCAATGAAAAAAATTAGGCAGCACTATTATTAGCTAGACTATCAATAATAAGTGGCACATGATTTCCATGTTCCATCTCCCGATAAAAATAGTACAGTACCTACTATAAGGAAAGGAAAATACTCTGAAATGTGCCCCCTATAGGCTATGACAATTCCATGACCGACTTCATTTTCTTATGGTGAATTGGAGCGGCGCCACATTAGGGATGATGAGTAGTAGTACGTCTGATGTGTGGACATGGCAGTGAGTCGTTATTTCATGCCTTCATACAGCTGTGTGGTCGTGCGCTGTTATTTTAAAAGGAATTCTTTCAAGTCAAGTTGCCTAGACTTCATCCAGCCACTTGGACTAGGGATTTGCTATATCAGGCTATGCCAAATAGCGGCGGATCCCTCCCACTTTGGCCTCGCTATAGCGGGGTCTGCCTCGTCTCCTGTGGCCTTAGGGCCATTGATGCGTGGTGGATCCTACCCTTTGTCGTTGAGAGGGCTCATGCTTCATTTTAGATGTTTTTTTTTGTCTGTTTGGTGTTTGTATCCTGCTTGGGAAGACAAGACAATGGCATCTAACAACTAACTATCAGGAATGCCAATAAAATTAGTTGCCTCATTACACGGAGGTGATGTCAACACACTACTTTGAGCAAATCCTTATGCCCATGCCCGAACAACCCTTCACGTGTTGGAGCTCTGCAGCCTTCTTTTCTTCTCTGCCCTAATTCTCTATCAGAGTTTCAGGTGGTTGCCTCACCCTGCCAGGTAATGAACATGCAACCAAATGATTCAAAACAAATGTGTATTACAATATATATGCCCGACCAACATATGAAGAATCCCGACAACAAGATATGTATCTGCGACTAACACAATGCCACTTGTAGTTCAACAGGAAACAAAAAAACCCTCTTAATTAAGATATAAGCTACAAATAGGAGTGTTCCCATGAGAACTACAAAGGGATCCCCAACAATGCCTCTGTTAAATTTTCCTTGAAATCGCCCTACCCCTTTGTTGTTGTTCATTTCTTTATTTGTCTTGGATACCATGGGAGAGATCCCGACACGGGGTACCAGAGAGAAAAAGACATCGGATGCTTATAAGAGCTCAAGGAAGGATGAACAGGTACATCATCAAAGTATGTCTTCTCCAAGGTAGAGGATCTCAACCTTGAGGAGCTAGGAGCATTTCCAATTTCTCCCGCGAGTACGGACAAAAATTTCACATCGGTTTTGATATGAGCATACCGGCACATGTGGGCCACCACCATGATTTCCATTATGGCATTATCACTATCTCAATAAATATAATTCTCATCCCAAATCAATCTAGATCGTGTCCACTTTGATTGTGCCAACGACAGTGAGGAGGTCGTCTGTGAGTAGGGTCAACGATGAGGCGAAGATGGAAAGGATTGTGTTGCCCAAAAGTAGAGGTGGACCATTTAGGAACCACTTAGTAGTAGTGCAGGTCTTACACCCCTACACTACTAATATTGCATAACCCGGGGGCACGACGGGGACCACTTAGTAGTAGCGCAGATTTTACACCCCTGCGCTACGACTACGCCTTACCTGTAGTGCACCGTTTGCACCCGCGCTACTCCTAAGTAGCAGTAGCGTGGGTCAAATACGGGGCGCCACTACTAAGTGGTTGCCTATAGGGTTTTCCCTAATAGTGGATCTTCTTCATGATCTGGATGTTCATTGGAAGAAAGGCTTGTTAAAACTTCACAATATTCATTGTTGTGGTGGAAGACTTAATAAATTCACCTCACCCTTGAGGGAGGGTCACTCTCTAAGCAGTTGTTTGGTCTAAGTGCCCCTTCTCTAGACAGCCAATTATCCTTGGGTCCGTCCCTCGATTCGTTTGATAATGCCTTGTGTCAAAGTATCCCATCCGTCCAACATGGCCCTCTGAGTTTGTGTAGGATTATTACCCAAACTAGCTGAAAGGAAAATTTTCCTTGCCAAATATTCTGCTAGCTTAATTTTTGTGTAGATTGAATATCCAAACTAATTTTCAAGAATAGAACATTTGGCATATAATGCAGAATTTCTATTTGATCTTCTGAATCTTCTTATGTACACTACCTTTATTAAGTCATAATTACCTTATGTATTCCGTAATATATAACATGAGAGATAGGGGTAAATGGCACAAGAATGGGTCTATATCATTTATAATTAACCGCCAGATCAATATATTTGTATCCTCGGCTTTATGTTATATAGCAAACATCATCACATACATTCAGACAAACCGATACAGCACACACCACCACCGCACACAACACACGCCCAAGACATGATACAAAGGTGTCAGGCACCGTCCCCCAATGCCACCGCCTACCAAGCCAACCAAAGATGACGAAGGATAACCGCTTGGAGAGGACGGACATGACTGAGCAATGACTCCAAGACAGTGCCTCCTAGAAGGTGACGCCCACGGATATCCGCCACCGTCCGATCCGTATGTCAAGTTTTCACGTGGAGTCACATGCGAGGGGCCGAGAGCACAGCCGCAATGGCTTCATGAAGGATACGACATCCACGGCCGCCACCGCTGTCGACCAGTACAAGAACTGGGCAAGTGATGAACTCCGGCGCTCGCACCCCTCCGACATACCCTAGCTCTGCCAACTAGCCGCAACCAAGCCCCCCACAAGGCCATGGTTGCCCTCCCACACCTGAGACGTAGGGTCCGCCCACGTACGCC
Source organism: Triticum aestivum (assembly GCF_018294505.1). Taxonomy (NCBI): domain Eukaryota; kingdom Viridiplantae; phylum Streptophyta; class Magnoliopsida; order Poales; family Poaceae; genus Triticum; species Triticum aestivum. Next base: position 24,069,399 of record NC_057797.1, on the reverse strand, counting down.
ACGCCTCCCGTCGCCTGGGCCGCCGCCCAACATCCAAACACCCCCAAGATCATCCAACAGGATCAGCTTTGGACAAAGGGGACACCCTAGACCGACAAACCGTAGAATGTGTCCCGCCTTGAAGATCGCCGATGCTACAGCCGCCCGCACGCGTCAAGGGAAAGGCGGAGGTGGGGGAGTAGACGCATCCAGACCGACACACCCCTGTGCTGGTGACGGGGGCCCGAGCACGTCGGCGCCGCCCATCCCTCCAGCCCAATCTCTCCCCCAAGACACACCCCCGTGCCATCCCGCCTCGGCGTCTAGTGCAGAGCCACGCAAGGCCACCGACACAGCCCCATCCACCGACAAGGAGGGCCCGTCAGGACTGCCACCAACCCCCGAGCAAGCTTACCGGGGAGTCCAATCGCGCTGTCGCCGCCATCCAGCCGACGGGACACCTGGAAATCGTGCAGCCCGCCCACCTACCACCGCCGCCGCGCCTTCGCCCCCACCAGCATGGCCACGGCAGAGGCGGACGCCCGCAGCTCTCGTCGCTCCCGGCCCGCACCACGGCCCAGATCTGGCCGCACGCCGACAGGGCCAGCACCGCTGGAGCCCACCGCGCCCCACCACGCCTCAGCCCTTCACGCCACCCCCGCCCTGCTGTCGTCGCCGTGGTGCCGCTCGACCTTGGAACCCGCATCCATCGGCCCGGACGGGGGAAGGAGGAACACCCCGCCGCCTCCCGCGCTGGCAGGGCTTAGCCCACCAGCACGTCGGGGCGGCGGCGAGGGGAGGGAGGCGTGAGGAGGAGGGCCCCGGGCCGGATTAGAAAAATATATTAAATGGGCAACTTTTATGAATGCTGACGCAAGAATGCATGTGGTGGCGGATGTGCCAGAAATTTTTTTTTTCTCTGCGTGCGGACACCGTCAAAATGTCACTCACGACTTGGCGAGGCACAAGAGAAGATAAACCCAAGGGGAGTCCGTTTCCACTTCCGGCCGGGCTCCGACCTTATCTTCCTCTCGGATCGGATGTCTGTACGTACGTACAGTCCGACCTCAACTCAAAGTCTCAAACTCCCGGCCGGAAAAACATGCCTGCCAAGATACCAATATATATATACAGCTGCGTACGTGCCAAAATCAACATCAGAAATTCCGATCTACTCAAACCTAAAGGTGCAATGGACGCCGTCGCCGAGGATGCCGTGGCATCTAGTAGTACCAATATTCATCATCAGATTCTGGAGGGTGACCTCGTGCATGTGAGCGTCGGGCCGAAAGGCGACCATGGCATGGTGGCCCATCTCCCGGGGCTATACTACACCGGCCAACCTCTTCTCCCAGCTGCCACCTTCAGGATTTTCCGTGTCGACGGCACAATGGAGACCGCAGAGGCGCGCGACATCACCATCATAGACAGGGGCTACTTCCGCAGTGGCCAGTTCGTCGTGTCGGCGTCATCAGATATTCATCATGGCCGGATCGGCGTCGTCACGGAGTCCAACAGCACGCTCGACCTCGTGAAGCTCGTCGGCCACGGGGGGCCACCGGTCATGGCGATGACCGGGGTGGCGCCGGGATGCCTGCGGCGCGTCCGAGAGCTCTGCCTCGGCGACTTTGTCGTGTCCGGGCCGTGGCTTGGACGGCTTGTCAAGGTGCCCCTCGAGCTCGACGTGGTGTTTGACGACGGCGCCCTCTGCAGGGTCATCGGCGGCGCGCCGTTGACCAAAGCTATGCCCAGTCGTGGCCACAAACAAACGCATTTTTCACGACCGGAGGAAATCGAGCTTCTACCCGGGCCTGCGTGTCACCTCGCCGGCGGACGGCTTCAAGTACTGCCGGTGGCTTCGTGGATACTGGAAGCCCAGCCGCAAAGTGGGCACCATCGCCAAGGTTCACATCATGGGAGCTCTCGTCCACTGGATCGCCTCTGCGCACCACGGCGCCGACCCGCGGCTAGTGCAGGAGTCCGCTCCTCCCGCCTACCAGGATCCTGCCGATTTGACCTTCTTCTGCTCCGCCTACGATTGCTACTGGGGCGTCGGGGATCGCTGCTTCCTTCGACTTCGAGACACGCAAGAACAAGCACCGAAAAAGCAGAACGCGACGATGCACCACCGGAAGCAGCCGACCCGGAAGCTCCTCCACCTGGATGGGCGTAGGCGGACGCGGCAGAGGCAGCCGGCGGAGGTCGAGCAACCCATGAGCGTCGCCAGCACCCGCACCACCGTCGACGTGCTCTGGCAGGACGGCACAAGGCAGAGTGGGGTGCGGTCCACTTGTCTTCTCCCCTACCAGATGACGAGCGAGCACGAGTTCTTCCCGGGCTTCTACGTTGTCGACGGCGTGGCGCCCGCAGCTGATGCTGTAGCCGTCGTAGAGGATGCTACTGAACAGACGACTGAGAAGAAGCGCGTCGGCGTTGTCCGATGCGTGAATTCCGGGGACCAAACAGTAGGTGTGTCGTGGTTGACAGAGGCGTCGAGCCTCGACGAGGCCACAGAGATCGACACCGTGAGCGCTTACGACTTGGCATTGCAACCAGGTCCCCATGCTTTCTATGGACATGTCGTCGTACGCCGGCCACCGTCGGGATGTCCTGATGCCAGCGAGGTTAGAGCAGCAGCCGATCTTTCTTGGGTCGGCCATGTTGTCGACCTTGTTGATGGGCGTGTCCAAGTCAAGTGGGCCGACAGCACCGTGTCAATGGTATGCACCCGCAGTATGGTTTTTCCAGCTTCTATTACTACATGCATGTATCTGCACCTGCAGTATTCTCAGCTCATGTTCAATAACCACTCATGGATTTGTTGGTCAATTGTGTTTCAGGTGTTGCCCGATGAGATTAGTATCGTCACTGAGCTGTACTACTGGGAACTAGAGGCTGAGATGGTCGGTGACGGCGACGACTGGGTGGACGTTAACAGCGTCGACGGTGAGCGTGAAGATGAGGATTCGGCTAATAGTCTGGTATCTACCTAAACATCTATCTGGCATTACTATGCATCTATATAGGTTTGTAGCAAGCTGCAGGCAATTCTCCTAGTCACCTAATACTTCTACTATCAATGATGATTGAACTGCATTCGCAAAACAAAAAGACGATTGAACTGAACTATCTGCAATCTTTTGTTAAGATGTAAGTATTGTTTAGTAATCAATTGACGCGGCTTCCTAAATAAACTTATGATGTTGATTGCAGTACACTGAACCACAAAACCCACCTGAAGGTAGTAATGTCCAGGGTGACATTGATTCAGTGAATGAGGAGGACGACGATTTGGTGGATGAAGATGACAGCTGTACAGCAAAAAAAGCAAGCCGGAAGGGTGCTATCATCCAGTATATGTCCCAACTGGCACGCCAAGTGTTGGCTCAAACCATGAGATATTTTGGCAATAGGTTGTTGTCGTCGTCACTTGGCTCGGAATTAGCTGGAGGGGCGGCCAATGAGGGAGCTCATGTGGCTGTACCTGATGGTCATCACAGTACAAGCAATCATGATGCGATTCACGCCATACCGGCTGCACTAACCAGCAACGACACATGTGCTGATGATGATGGCTGTGCCGAGAAGGTCAAAAATATTGAACACCCCACCGGTGATGAAGATCAGTTTCACTTCCCATATTTTGATGTTACGCATAGCCCTCTTGATCACCATTACATCGACAATGTGGGGCTGGTGGGTTCACCACCCAAAATTACATTTCTTTTCTGTTTCCAGATATAAGGCTTTGTTTTCAGATTTTACTTGAATTTGTAAAACTCACCTTAATTCAATATCAGAACATGAAATTTTACTGTTCTTTTTCAGGGCGCTAGTGGTGGAAAGAGGTGGGTCAAAGCAGTGCAAAAGGAATGGAAAATACTGGAGAACAACAACTTGCCAGACACCATATATATGCGCGTGTTCGAGGATCGCATGGACCTGCTCAGGGCCGTGATAGTTGGTGCGAGCGGGACACCCTACCACGACGGGCTCTTCTTCTTCGACCTGCACCTGCCACCATCCTATCCTGATGTGCCTCCGATGGTGTACTACCACTCATTCGGTCTCCGCCTCAACCCCAACCTCTAAAACTCTGGCACAGTGTGCCTCAGCCTTCTCAACACCTTTGGTGGAGAGGAATCTGAAGTCTGGTCACCAGCTACATCCAGTCTCCTGCAGGTCGTCGTCTCTATCCAGGGTCTAATACTCAACGACCAACCATACTACAATGAGGTCGGTTATCAGACCCTAGTCGACAAGCCAGAGGGATGCCGCAACGCATTGCCATACAATGAAAATGCTTACTTGCTCACCCTTCGGACCATGCTCCACCTGTTGCGACGACCGCCAAGTGGATTTGAGGGTTTCGTCAAGGATCACTTCTGCCGCCGGGGGAGGTTCATTCTTCGAGCATGTGAGGCATACCTAAGAGGGTGCGTAGTTGGCATGCTCGATGGTGAGGCATGCGCCATCCAAGGAAGTAAGGAGGATAGATCATGCTCGGCCGGGTTAAGAATGGCGCTTTCCAACGTGTTGCCGAAGCTCGTGGCAGCATTAGCAGAGATTGGCGCCGAGGGGTGTGAGTGTGACCAGTTCCACGAGCTGCATGACCCGCTTATCGGCGGCGATGGAGTGCAACGCGCTCACTAAATCAACAAGTGCAGTAGTTCTTCGGTTGCGTATGTCTAGTATATATATACATTTTTGTAGTGCATGTAAGTTTCTGCATTGCGACTTTATCCAACTAGTGATAAATGCCTCTTTACTATTAATATTTATTTTATATCATTCGTAAATAGTTAAAGTACGAGCTCTCCGTTTTTTAATTTATGTTTCCTTTTCAGAAACAAAACTCATATTTTATGTTCATTTATTATTAGAGGAGAAAAGACCAAATTAGCTCAATTTGGCCCAAGTATAAGAAATCAAACTTATACTTTATTTTCAATTATAATTAGAGGATAAAATACAAAATTAGTTCAATAAGGCCCAATTAAAATCAAAAGTGCCCACTAACTATCGACCAAAAGGAAAAAAAGCAAATGAAATATTAACATCGACCTAAGCATAAGCTTAGATGGTTAGGTCAGTTGTCGTGAAAGTAGTTCATCTGGGTTCAAGTACTCATAGGACTGCGTGTATGCACCGAGTGCTACTTTTGGATGGCTCTTTCTGTTTTGTATATCATTTTACCAATTGGTATCAACGCTCGGCTCATCCAGAACTATCTCGGCTGTGAATCAGGGACCCAGCTGGGTGCAACCTTAACGTCTCCTGGATGACCATCTAAAGATAGCGCAGGTCACCTAGGTCTTCCCTGGTGAAGGTGGACCTGCTGTGGTCTCCCAGCTTCTCTCGAAACATGTTTTCGCTCCGCTTTATAAATAAAACAACAACCGAACAGAATACACAGCCGAACGATACAAGGTGGAGAGGTAGCCCTCCTACAAGCCGATCCCGGAATAAATGGATCACGTACACCGCACGCGACAACACTACCGAAAAAGAACATAGACGGACTCGAGTACAACGCCACGCTGCGCCTTACACACCTAAGCTCCACGATAGCGCCCTCAGGAGGGATGCCGGCGCTATGCGTCGCTGCTGTCGAGTCCACAAGGACAAAGGTTTTCACCAGGAACTCTGACACCGAGGGGAACACCACGATGACGTCCTCAAGAGGAGAGTGGCGTCCACGAGCCGTCATCGGCGCCAGAGCGCAGAGCTTTCGCCCGGTAATTCCCGCGTGTCACCACGAGGTCTTCGGAAGAAGCATGACGAGCTCAAATCCCCAGATCCCGATAGAGGCGCCACCGAGAGCACGCCCGAGCTACCTTGCGGCATGCCTCTCACCGCCCACACGACCAAAAGACAAATCCACCACCGCCGCTATGGTGCCCGCCGGAGAGCCAACCATTGGAACCACCTTCTGGGGCCGCCGCCCCAGCATGCATGCCACAAGACAAAGCCGACCGCCCGTTTCCCCATGCCCAGACCGTGGTTGGAGAAGCCCGGCACTAGCCCCCAGGCCAGGGTCGGTGCCACCACCGTAGGGGCACCCACACCTGAAGTCCCCTCCAATCCCAGTGGCTGCCGACGGCCATCGTCGAGCCATCAACTCAAACAACGCCAACTCAGCAACCTACAACACTGAACTGACTGCCGACATAGCGTTGTCCCGACCACCACCGTCATGGTCCTTCACCAACGCCATAACGTGAGGATGCCCCCTAAACGGACCGCAAGCTCCAACCTTGGCTGTAACAAAGGCGGCCCAGAGTCGTGCACCGACTCCAGGGCGACCGAGCGCGGGACGTCACCCGAGGAGCAATGAACCCCGGGCAAGAGGACCGCGTCAATCCCCCGCACCGATGGCCCGTCCGTGTTGCCTGCCCAACCGAGCAACTCACCCGGGATGGCGGATGCCGCCCCATCAGATCTGGGCATCCCAGATCCAGACGGGAGGCTGCCAATGGCAGCAGACAGCTCCGGCTGCCAAGTAGCCGCAAACACGGTGGCAACCCCGCGCCCCCATCGACTATTTGCGCATCATCCCGCCACCACCGTCTGCGGCTAAGGCGTCCACCGCCCAACCACTGACCTGCCTAAATTTTTGCCACGCACGACGGGTATACGAAAGGTCGTGTGGCAGCTGAAACATTTTTCTGAAGTGGACACTCAATCCGAATGGCTCGCCTCTTCGGCTGAAGTCTGTTAGTCTCCCTCGTTTCCTTCAGCTCCCGTGCAGCCTCTCGCCTCCTTCTCATGCGCCTATAAAAGCGAGGTCGCTCCTCTCAGAGAGACGCACCAGAACTACCTCTTCCTCTCGCCACCGGTTCCTATCGCTGAGCTGCTTCTGTCTTCCTCATCCCGGCTTGCGGCGTGCACAGCGAGTCGGGACAGTAGGCCTCCGAAACCGCACCTCTTTGAGTCCTGTACGGGAGAAAGATGATAAGGTTTTTGGGGAGCGCTCTATGCCACTACTGACTCCTTCATCACGGACGCCCCGGACTCCGACAACTACTTCCCCGACGACGACTTCTTCCCCAACGTCGACAACCTCCTCGACACTACAAGAAACTTGTTAATTCATGACAAATTTCCCATGACGTTCTTCGAAACTGTCATGGACCAAGCTGCTACAGCCGCGCAAGCCCACTAGAGCCCACTAGAGCCCGACTGACCGTTCCTCATATAAATAGCTAACCCTAAGTCCCTCCTCCTCGGCACCTCCTCTCTCCCGATTCCCCTTGTATCCCACACACCGCCGCCACCCACCACCTCCTAGCCTCCCTCCTCCATAGCTCACCGCCGGCCATCCCCCGCCCCTCTTCTCACCTCGCAGATTCAGCAGCTGCCAGATCCACCGCATCCCCAACCCATCCACCCCTCTCGCAACCCATCTCTCTCGCTCTTTCTCTCTCTCTCTCTCTCGGCGACCAACATCCGGTGATTCCAGCGATGACTGCCGCCGCGCAGCAAACTAACGAGCTGGTCTACGACCCCTCCGTCCTCCATTCTGGCTGGATCCGCCGCTCCCGGTCTATGGCGCTCTCCCGTGACCCCTAGACATGGCTAGGGTTTCAGCTGCTGCGTAGCATCCATCGCCGTTTCACCTCTGGCGGATCCTCGCCGTCGCACAGCGCCCTATCCGCCTCCTGGATGGCGCTCCCTAGGTCGGTGCGCTCGTGCGTGTTGGGCTGGACAGCGGCAACCTCGACCTCTTCTGCCACGTCTCTGCCCCGGCCGTGTATCTATGGTGACCTCCTCTGCCGCGCGCCGGCGGTGGCCGGCTTGCACTGCAACCCTTGCATCATCTACAAAACACTTCAGTGAGCACTTATATCTCTGCCTGCCTCCTCTGCTCTGAGCCCGTGGCTGTGGCATACACTGTTTTGTGGTCACTGAGCTGAACCTGATCCATGGTTAGTTAGGGTATTGGTGCTGTTTGGGCTGGATTAGCTCGATTCAATGTTGTTTCGTCTTGAGCAAACTTGTTATCTTGTTGAAATGAGAGGGTTAAGGTAGGTGCTGCTGCTGTTCGCAATCATGTATATGCAATTGTAGGCAACCTGAGTATATGTGTTGCATTTGTATGTCCTCATGTTTAAAATTTGTGTCTGGAAGTTATTACTAGATCTACTATCCCAATAATTTTCTAGTTCCTAAATCTCATGGTAAATCTGGAAGTTGCCTTGCATATATGTATATTACGCCATACTAGTAAACTTCTAAAAGCAAGTGGAGCTGAACCTTTATAATGCACTCTGCATTCTGCAGATTACGCTTTACTTATTTGCATGTCATGCTATATGAACAGGCACTGCGGTTGTGATTGTTATGCTGGGTACGATGCTCCTCATGGTCCCAGTAATGCGGCTAGTATGGAAGAGGCACTAGATCCTTGTGGTCACATTCCAAAGGTTCATATGGTGGTGACGATCCAAGTACCGTTACTCCGGCACCTCCGAGTTCTTGGCACACGTTCAGCTCGATGACGCGCCCCTAGCTCCGATCCAGCAAAGCTTCGGGGAGGAGTTCCGTCAGCACGACGGCGTGGTGACGATCTTGATGTTCTACCGGCGCAGGGCTTCGCCTAAGCACTGCAACGATATATTCGAGGTGGAATATGGTGGAGGGGGGCACCGCACACGGCTAAGGAACGATCACGAAGATCAACTTGTGTGTCTTGGGGTGCCCCCCTGCCCCCGTATATAAAGGAGCAAGGGGGAGGCCAGCCGGCCTAGCCTTGGCGCGCCAATAGGGGAGTCCTACTCCCACCGGGAGTAGGACTCCTACTTGGAAGAGGAGAAGGGGAGAGGGAAGTGGAGGAGAGGAAGGAAAGGGGGGGGCGCCGCCCCCCTTCCCTTGTCCTATTCGGACTAGGAAGGGAGGGGCGCGCGGCCACCTCTGCCCTCTCTCCTCTCTTCTCCCTTATGGCCCACTAGGGCCCAATAACCCCCCGAGGGGTTCCGGTAACCCCTCGGTACTCCGGTAAAATTGCCGATTTCACCCGGAACGTTTCCGAAGTCCAAACATAGGCTTCCAATATATCAATCTTTATGTCTCGACCATTTCGAGACTCCTCGTCATGTCCGTGATCACATCCGGGACTACGAACTCCTTCGGTACATCAAAATACACAAACTCATAATAACCGTCATCGAAACCTAAAGCGTGCGGACCCTACGGTTCGAGAACAATGTAGACATGACCGAGACACATCTCCGGTCAATAACCAATAGCGGGACCTGGATGCCCATATTGGCTCCTACATATTCTACGAAGATCTTTGTCGGTCAGACCGCATAACAACATACGTTAGTTCCCTTTGTCATCGGTATGTTACTTACCCGAGATTCGATCGTCGGTATCCCATACCTAGTTCAATCCCATTGCTGGCAAGTCTCTTTACTCGTTTCGTAATACATCATCCCGCAACTAACTCATTAGTTGCAATGCTTGCAAGGCTTAAGTGATGTGCATTACCGAGAGGGCCCAGAGATACCTCTCCGACTATCGGAGTAACAAATCCTAATCTCGAAATACGCCAACCCAACATCTACCTTTGGAGACACCTGTAGTACTCCTTTATAATCACCCAGTTACGTTGTGACGTTTGGTAGCACCCAAAGTGTTCCTCCGGTAAACGGGAGTTGCATAATCTCATAGTCATAGGAACATGTATAAGTTATGGATGAAAGCAATAGCAACACACTAAACGATCAGGTGCTAAGCTAATAGAAATGGGTCATGTCAATCAGATCATTCAACCAATGATGCGACCTCGTTAATCAAATAACAACTCTTTGTCCATGGTTAGGAAACATAACCATCTTTGATTAACGAGCTAGTCAAGTAGAGGCATACTAGTGACACTCTGTTTGTTTATGTATTCACACATGTATTATGTTTCCGGATAATACAATTCTAGCATGAATAATAAACATTTATCATGAAATAAGGAAATAAATAATAACTTTATTATTGCCTCTAGGGCATATTTCCTTCAGTCTCCCACTTGCACTAGAGTCAATAATCTAGATCACATCACCATGTGATTAACATCGATAGTTCACATCATCATGTGATTAACACCCATAGTTCACATCGCCATGTGACCAACACCCAAAGGGTTCACTAGATTCAGTAATCTAGTTCACATTGCTATGTGATTAACACCCAAAGAGTACTAAGGTGTGATCATGTTTTGCTTGTGAGAGAATCTTAGACAACGGGTCTGCCACATTCAGATCCGCATGTATTTTGCAAATTTCTATGTCAACAATGCTCTGCTCGGAACATGGAGCTACTCTAGCTAATTGCTCCCACTTTCAATATGTATCTAGATCGAGACTTAGAGTCATCCAGATTTGTGTCAAAACTTGCATCGACGTAACCCTTTACGGCGAACCTTTTGTTCACCTCCATAATCGAGAAACATATCCTTATTCCACTAAGGATAATTTTGACCGCTGTCCAGTGATCTACTCCTAGATCACTATTGTACTCCCTTGCCAAAATCAGTGTAGGGTATACAATAGATCTGGTACACAGTATAGCATACTTTATAGAACCTATGACCAAAGCATAGGGAATGACTTTCATTCTCTTTCTATCTTCTGCCGTGGTCGGGTTTTGAGTCTTACTCAATTTTACACCTTGTAACACAGGCAAGAACTCTTTCTTTGACTGTTCCATTTTGAACTACTTCAAAATCTTGTCAAGGTATGTACTCATTGAAAAAACTTATCAAGCGTCTTGATCTATCTCTATAGATATTGATGCTCAATATGTAAGCAGCTTCACCGAAGTTTTTCTTTGAAAAACTCCTTTCAAACACTCCTTTATGCTTTACAGAATAATTCTACATTATTTCCGATCAACAATATGTCATTCACATATACTTATCAGAAATGTTGTAGTGCTCCCACTCACTTTCTTATAAATACAGGCTTCACCGCAAGTCTGTATAAAACTATATGCTTTGATCAACTTATCAAAGCGTGTATTCCAACTCCGAGATGCTTGCACCAGTCCATAGATGGATCGCTGGAGCTTGCATATTTTGTTAGCACCTTTAGGATTGACAAAACTTTCTGGTTGCATCATATACAACTCTTCTTTAATAAATCCATTAAGGAATGCAGTTTTGTTATCCATTTGCCAGATTTCATAAAATGCGGCAATTGCTAACATGATTCGGACAGACTTAAGCATAGATACGAGTGAAAAAAACTTTCATCGTAGTCAACACCTTGAACTTGTCGAAAACCTTTTGCGACAATTCTAGCTTTGTAGATAGTAACACTACTATCAGCGTCCGTCTTCCTCTTGAAGATCCATTTAATCTCAATGGCTTGCCGATCATCGGGCAAGTCAATCAAAGTACATACTTTGTTCTCATATATGGATCTCATCTCAGATTTCATGGCCTCAAGCCATTTCGCGGAATCTGGGCTCACCATCGCTTCTTCATAGTTCATAGGTTCTTCATGGTCAAGTAACATGACCTCCAGAACAGGATTACCGTATCACTCTGGTGCGGATTTCACCCTGGTTTACCTACGAGATTCGGTAGTAACTTGATCTGAAGTTACATGATCATCATCATTAGCTTCCTCACTAATTGGTGTAGTAGTCACAAGAACAGATTTCTGTGATGAACTACTTTCCAATAAGGGAGAAGGTACAATTACCTTATCAAGTTCTACTTTTCTCCCACTCACTTCTTTCGAGAGAAACTCCTTCTCTAGAAAGGATCCATTCTTAGCAACGAATGTCTTGCCCTCGGATCTGTGATAGAAGGTGTACCCAACAGTCTCCTTTGGGTATCCTATGAAGACATATTTCTACGATTTGGGTTTGAGCTTATCAGGATAAAACTTTTTTCATATAAGCATCACAACCCCAAACTTTAAGAAACGACAACTTTGGTTTCTTGCCAAACCACAGTTCAGATTGTGTCGTCTCAACGGACTTAGATGGTGCCCTTTTTAACGTGAATGCAGCTGTCTCTAATGCATAACCCCAAAACGATAGTGGTAAATCGGTAAGAGACATCATAGATTGCACTATATCCAATAAAGTACGGTTATGACGTTCGGACACACCATTACACTGTGGTGTTCCAGGTGGCGTGAGTAGTGAAACCATTTCACATTGTTTTAACTGAAGGCCAAACTCGTAACTCAAATATTTTACCTCTGCGATCATATCGTAAAAACCTTTATTTCTTGTTACGATGATTCTCTACTTCACTCTGAAATTCTTTGAACTTTTCAAACATTTCAGACTTATGTTTCATCAAGTAGATATACCCATATCTGCTCAAATCGTCTGTGAAGGTCAGAAAATAATGATACTTGTCGCGAGCCTTAATATTCATCGGACCACATACATTAGTATGTATGATTTCCAACAAATCTGTTGCTCGCTCCATTGTTCCGGAGAACGGAGTCTTAGTCATCTTGCCCATGAGGCATGGTTCGCAAGCATCAAGTGATTCATAATCAAGTGATTCCAAAATTCCATCAGCATGGAGTTTCTTCATGCGCTTTACACCAATATGACTTTAACGGCAGTGCCACAAATAAGTTGCACTTATCATTATTAACTGGACCGACAATCGGCATGACAGGCAGATAATTAGTGACACTGGCAGTAGTCTCTGCTTGCAACAGGAAGTTCATCACAACTTCCGTCTCCATTTGGCGTCCGAACATGCACTTGTCTAGCTGCAGATACATGTTGTACGGCTGGCGGTGCAAACGCGGGCAACTGTTTAGAAACATGATGAACTCGCTCACATCTTCCATGGCATCCCTTACGCTGCCAAGAACTTGCTCTAGCAGCTCAGCTTGTGCTGCACCTTCACTGCTGCCACTGTAGAAACATACACGCTTGGCAGGGTTGAACTTCGATGGGGCAAAGGAGTAAATGACTTCTTGATCTTTTGTCCTGCCATATCCATGGTCTCGCCAACTGAAGATATCGAAGGTGTAATACCCCCTGTACATCGAAAATTGACATCTGAGCACGGATGCAACGGAGCACTTCATTTTGAAGTTAAGAAAAACAGATTTTTACGGCTCAAATATTTTCAAGTTTTTGTGTGCATGAACGTATAGCAATGCTGTATATTGGGCCAAAATTTCAGCAATATACATGCTTACATGTAAAAGCTGCAGCAAAGACAAAATATATGAAAATTAGGGGCTTGTTTTTTTTGTTGTTTTCAGGCCGAATTTTTGTCTTTTTTGTGCAGCACGTAATACAACGTATTATTGAACGAAATTTCACAGGTATTAAGACCACATGCATGCATATTCATGTAAAAAAATCAATTTTTTTTCAAATCTTTTAAGCACCTTTTTGAAGCAGTTCAAAATAAAGTGTTCCATTGCCCCGTTGTTCTGAAAAACCATTATACCTGTACATCTCCTTTCTCAGTATGCTGAGTTGATGCAGCATGGCCTGGTTGGTGATGAGCCGGCCATGTGCCTCCTCGACGACCACACGAACCCGCAGCAGCAGCCGTTGTAGGCTGCACAGCCTCTCCTCCTCGGTTGGTGCGGGCGTCTGCTTTAGGTACCTGGCCATGAGGAAAGATATGGATCTACTTGCAAGCTCACCCATAGCAGCAGAAAAGATCACCTCCATGCATATGTGTTTGAGTACCCCCTGCTTGTTTCTTGAGGGATGTGGTACCACAACAAATCAATTGGAAGTGCTAAGTGAAGCACACATACATATATCTGAAACTTGTGAAAGAACTCTCCCAAGGACACTGTGAGGCTTTGTCTTGCTTCTCCGTTGACGTCGTGCTATTCATTGATGATCAACCAATTGAATGTGAAATTGACTAATATATTTAGTGCCTTGCTAGAAATTTGGAAACGGTCCTCTAGCAACAACTGTAGCTAGTCTACAAGGAGCATAAGAAAACAAAGAGTTGGTGTCAAACTAATAAGACTTTTCTGCGGCGGCTACTCGACCTGCTTTTAATAAGCATGAAAGTGACCCTGCAATACCTTTTCAAACCCAGAGTGATTATTGATCTTAGTTATGGGCCGGCGTGGTCTTCTTGATAGTCATCTTGAACCAGAAAAATATTCAGAATATTGTTCCGTTGGATTCTCCAGTGCTCCAACGTTGGGCGTTGGAAAGAACTACCCTCAGTACTCCACCAACAACACGGCAACACCAACTTGAAAATCATGTGCACAAATTTCTCCTGGAAACGTTTCTAACCTAATTTGCACAAATCAAAAATATATTTATTAACTTACTTGGTGATTGAATTATAACACATACATGCGTGTGCTCGCGCGCGCGCACACACAAAAAAAAACAGATTTTATTGCGTCACAAACACATTACTAGCAGAATTTCGGAGTTGTATTGGTTGCTCCAACGGAGAAACATCAATCACTCCAAAATGTAGTCATGTTACCATTTTAATTAATTTCGACGGCACAAGTTAGTTCACACAAAATGTTGATTAATCACACCAACTTGTCTCGATTGTCCATGTAATCCAAGCACAGCTGGACCACCTGACTATAGATTTCCACGTCGGGCTCTATTGGGAGTAAATCACCTCTACGTACTTAACTAGAGATAACTTGGCACGACGCAACTGGCAAGGTAGCCAGACATGTGTCTTTTGCCAACATGATGAGTCCATCAAACACTTATTTTTTGAGTGTAAGTTTGCTCGTGCAGTCTGGGCTATAGTTCAAGTAGCTTCAAATATATATCCTCCGTGTAGTGCACGTAACATGTTTGGCAATTGGTTGTGGGTATCGATAAACAATTTTTTGCACATCTACTCGTGGGGGCGGCTGCCTTATGTTGGGCAATGTGGCTTACCGGAAATGATGTGATTTTTAACAACAAATGTGTTTCATCTCCTATGCAGGTTATTCATGCGTGTACACGATGGCTCCATACGTGGTTTATCCTGCAGAGGCCTGAAGATAGAGACCTTTTAATGATGACGTCTACACGGCTGGATCATACAACCAGGGAGGTTTTCTCCCAACATGGATGGTGGTGTAAACTTTGGACAGGATTTGCCCCACACTAAGTTGGACTGATTTACTTTTGCTGTAAAACGATATTTATTATTAGACTTGTTGGAATTGTTGGCTGTGTGCATCACGTTATGAAGAGGCCGGGCATTCTTTCAATGCGGTTGTATCACCTCGATATGTCAATTGAATGAAATGTTTTTTATTGAAAAAATGTACTAACAATGTTAACATGTCGCTCAGTTACTCTTTTTCAATGCGGTTGTATCACCTCGATATATCAACTGAATGAAATGTTCTTTATCAAAAAAAATGTACTAACAATGTTAACATGTCGCTCAGTTACTTGTTTGTTACTAGTTGGCAGTTCTTGCTTGCTTATTAGGAGTACCATATAATAGTTTATCCATGGACCAATAAGTTGCTTTTTTTGTCAGTAAGTAGAAATACTATGTAATATATAGTGGATTTGTGGATCCCTACACTGCTCCTAGTAAGGTGAGACGAAACAAGAATATAAAATCCATTATGCATACTATTACTTCACTGTCATTCCTCAGTGCACAACCATGGATTTATATATTCTTCGTTTGAAAGAGCCCAAAATAGTACATCGCCATAAGTAGATAAATGCATTCATCCTTCACTAGTAGAACATCGGGCTTTGGAAACGATTTGATACATGAGCCTTCGGCGGCTCCTCATTCCGCCTCAAAGTTTGTCTTGCTAATAATCGACATAGCGGAGGTGGTTTCAAAACCGCCTCCAGTGCTTCTACCCGCATGCGGTTCTTTCGGAACAACCACTTGCAATGCTTTCAGGGTCCGAGGGGCAGTTTTCTCCATACAACCGCCTCCATTACCATTTTCCACTAGTAGAAAAAGGGTCAAACGTGAAGCACATTAGTGCTGGTTTGTATTTGAGCCGGCACAAATGTATACATTAGTGCCGGTTCTAACGGCTAGCCGGGCCGCTTTCATTAGTACCGGTTCGTGGCGAAACTTTAGCACCGGTTCGTGCCACGAACCGGTACTAATGAAAGTGGTGGCAGGATGTAGTCAGAGTGGGGCCACTCCAGCCCATTTAGTGCCGGTTCTTGGCACGAACCGGTACTAAAGGTCGTCCTACATAAACCCTTCGTCCACCCGAGCTCGCTCTGTTCTTCCCTTTTCCCCTCTCCTCTTTGTTCTTCCCCTCTTCCTCTCGAGCTCACCACACATTTTGCCCAAATTTTGTCAAGATTTGAAGGCCCCCATCCATTGAAATGATCACAAAGGTTAGCAACTTTGTCCTTTCATCTCTCATAGCTAGATTTACTCTTGCAATGCTTTATATAGTGATTAATTTGTGAGTTTAGTAATTTGGGAGGAAATATATATATGTGCTAGTATTTGATTTATATGCAATTTGAGGTCAAAAATAACACTTAGTTTGCATATGTAGGTGTGCTTTACTTAGTGCCTTCTAAATCTCCGTCGTAACCACCGTCGATCGCCCGCACCGTCCCGTCGCCGGCACCACCTTGTGGTGAGCCTCTTTGTTCATGAAATTTTATATAAAAAATGATGTTTGTGTGATTTGGATATATAGCTAGTTACTCGTATAATTATCTTACCCGTACGTTGTTTGTTATACATATAGTGCCATGGTTTTGATATCCGTCCCCGTCGGCCCTCGTCCTTGTTATGATTCGGATGTGGTATATATATTCTCTTTTAAAACTAGTTGCATTTCGTGTTTATGACAAATTATGCCCATCAAGTTGACATAAATTTTTTTTTCTAGGAGGTATGTGAACCGGAAATTCCAACCGACCCTATTGTCGAGAGGTTAAATTTAGTTGAAAGAGAAAACGAGTACTTGAAAGAAAAATTGAAAAGAATTGAGGGGGAGAAGATGGAATTGGAGTTGCATGTTGCCGATGTCGTCGATGATCACAAGATCAAGATGGAGAAAATGCGCTTGAAGATTAGAAAGATTAGAAAATATGCCATCGATAGTGAGGCTTGGTATCATTATGCTGTTGGATCCATTGCTACCTTAGTTGCGATCTTGATCGCATTTGTTGTTGCATTTAAATGCTTTAGCTAGAGAGTTATTTGTTTGTTGCATTTAAGTGTTGTATGAACTTTATGTATGAACTTGTATTAATTTGGTCTATTCGGTGTTGTGTAATGAAGATGAGCCGGCAATGGATGTACGGTGACCGATGCTCTCCCGAGTTCATTAATGGCGTGCAAACTTTTCTGCTTGCGGCTGAGGCAAACAAGCGGGTGGATGGTTTTATGCCTTGTCCATGTGCTGTCTGTAAGAATGGTCAAAATTACTCTAAGTCAAGAACCATTCACTTCCACCTGTTTAAGTCCGGTTTCGTGCCCCACTATAATGTTTGGACCAAGCACGGAGAAAGAGGGGTTATGATGGAAGACAATGAAGAAGAAGAGGATGACGACAGCTATCCTGGCCATGTGTTCCCTCAATACGATGATACAACAATGGGGGAAGAAGCTGAGCCGGTAATGCGGGAAGAAGCTGAGCCGGCAATGCGGGAAGAAGCTGAAGAAGAGGCATCAGATGAGCCCGTTGATGATCTAGGTCGGGCCCACTGGCGGAGCTTAGTTGGGGCTAAACTATGCCATGGCCCGCCCAACTTACAACATATGCATGAGTAAAAGTGTGGTCAGTGAGCAAAACAACGTCCATGCATGAGTGAATGCCTAACGTGGCCCGCCCTGGTTTTTTATCGTAGCTCCGCCACTGGTCGGGACATTGCCGATGCAAAGAGAAACTGCGCAAGTGATTTGGAGAAGAAGAAGTTGCAGCGCATGTTAGAGGATCACAAAAAATTGTTGTACCCGAATTGCGTAGGTGACAAGAAAAAGCTGGGCACCACACTGGAATTGCTGCAATGGAAGGCAGAGAATGGTGTATCTGACAAGGGATTTGGAAAGTTGCTGGTAATGATAAAGGATACGCTTCCCAAGGACAACGAATTGCCCGAGAGTACGTACGAAGCAAAGAAGGCTGTCTGCCCTCTAGGGTTAGAGGTGCAGAAGATACATGCATGCCCTAATGATTGCATCCTCTACCGCGGTGAGTACGAGGATTTGAACGCTTGCCCAGTATGTGGTGCATTGCGCTATAAGATCAGCCACGATGACCCTGGTGATGTCGAGGGCCAGCGCCCCAGGAAGAAGATTCCTGCCAAGGTGATGTGGTATGCTCCTATAATATCACGGTTGAAACGTTTGTTCCAAAACAAAGAGCATGCCAAGGCGATGCGATGGCACAGAGAAGACCGTAAGAAAGACGGAAAGTTGAGAGTACCCGCTGACGGGTCGCAGTGGAGAAAAATCGAAAGAAAGTACGGGAAGGAGTTTGCAGATGACGCAAGGAGCGTATGGTTTGGTCTAAGCGCAGATGGCATTAATCCTTTTGGGGAGCAGAGCAGCAACCATAGCACCTGGCCTGTGACTCGATGTTTGTATAACCTTCCTCCTTGGTTGTGCATGAAGCAGAAGTTCATTATGATGCCAGTGCTCATCCAAGGCCCTAAGCAACCCGGCAACGACATTGATGTGTACCTAAGGCCATTAGTTGAAGAACTCTTACAACTGTGGAATGGAACATGTGTATGTGCGTGGGATGAGCACATGGGGGAAGAATTTGACCTAAAGGCGTTGCTGTTCGTGACCATCAATGATTGGCCTGCTCTCAGTAACCTTTCAGGACAGACAAACAAGGGATACCGCGCATGCACGCACTGTTTGGACGATACCGACAGCATATATTTGGCTAATAAGAATGTGTACCTGGGACATCGTCGATTTCTTCCGAGCAGGCATCCCGTAAGAAAGAAAGGCAAGCATTTCAAAGGTGAGGCGGATCACCGGACGAAGCCTCGCCACCGTACTGGTGCTGATGTACATGATATGGTCAAGGATTTGAAGGTGGTCTTTGGAAAGGGTCCTGGTGGACAACCTGTTCCGAATGACGCTGACGGACGCGCACCCATGTGGAAGAAGAAATCTATATTTTGGGACCTGCCCTATTGGAAAGACCTCGAGGTCCGCTCCGCAATCGACATGATGCACGTAACGAAGAATCTTTGTGTGACCCTGCTTGGCTTCTTGGGCGTGTATGGGAAGACAAAAGATACGCCTGAGGCACGGGAGGACCAGCAACGTATGCACAGAAAAGACGGCATACATCAGGGTCATGCAAGCTACGCTCTTACCAAAGAAGAGAAGGAAATCTTCTTTGAATTCTTGATAAGTATTAAGGTACCGTCTGGCTTCTCGTCGAATACAAAGGGAATAATAAACATGGCAGAGAAAAAGTTCCAGAACCTAAAGTCTCATGACTGCCACGTGATTATGACGCAACTGCTTCCGGTTGCATTGAGGGGGCTTCTACCGGCAAACGTTCGATTAGCCATTGTGAAGCTATGTGCATTTCTCAATGCAATCTCTCAGAAGGTAATCGATCCAGAAATCATACCAAGGTTACAGAATGATTTGGTGCAATGTCTTGTCAGTTTCGATTTGGTGTTCCCACCATCCTTCTTCAACATCATGACGCACGTCCTAGTTCACCTATGCGAAGAGATTAACGTTTCGGGTCCTGTATTTCTACACAATATGTTCCCCTTTGAGAGGTTCATGGGAGTCTTAAAGAAATATGTTCATAACCGTGCTAGGCCAGAAGGAAGCATCTCCAAGGGCCGTCAAAATGAGGAGGTCATTGAGTTTTGTATTGACTTTATTCCTGACCTTAAGCCGATTGGTGTTCCTGAATCGCGGCATAAGGGCAGACTGGATGGGAAAGGCACGCTAGGAGGGGAACAAATAATATGTATGGACGGACATTCTCTCACTGAAGCACACTACACAGTTCTACAGAATTCCGCCTTGGTGGCTCCGTATATGGATGAACACAAGAATTTGCTACGCTCCAAACACCCGGAGCGGTCTGATGACTGGATTACACGTGAACAAACCAGGAGTTTCGCCAGCTGGTTGCAAGCACGTGCCATGCATGACACCTCTATTGAAGATGACTTGTACTTGCTGCCAAAGTTACCAACTTCGAATATAATGACTTTCAAAGGGTACGAGATAAATGGTAATACATTTTACACGATCGCCCAAGATAAGAAGAGCACCAACCAAAACAGTGGTGTCCGCTTTGATGCAGAAACCAAGACGGGAAAGGAAACATATTATGGTTATATACAGGACATATGGGAACTTGACTATCGACGTGGTTTCAAGGTCCCTTTGTTTCGGTGCAAATGGATCAATATGACACGAGGCAGGGTAACGGAAGACCCGCAGTACGGAATGACAACAGTGGATCTCAACAATCTTGCGTATGCAGACGAACCATTTGTCCTAGCCAATGATGTGGCACAGGTTTTCTATGTGAAGGACATGTCTACCAAGCCAAGAAAAAGAAAAGATAAGGAAGCGAATGCATCGTACGATGAGCCAAAGCGGCACATAGTTCTTTCTGGGAAGAGAAACATCGTGGGAGTGGATGAAAAGTCAGAAGATTATGAAAAGTTTTATGAAATTGCTCCATTCACAGTGAATATTGACCCGAGCATCCCGTTAAATGATGAAGATTTTCCATGGCTACGATGCAAAGGGACACACGCAAAGAAAAAGTTTCACACCCAAAGATCTGGGATGTGATCGGCTTAACTATCATCACTTTCTTCTGTGTTTCACACCCAGGAGGGATCTCTATAATAGTTAGGGTAGCTAGTTATGTGTTTTGGCATTTGAAACGCGAAGAAATTTTATGTGCAAGCAAATTCTGTCATGCATTTACTGATTTTTTCAGCTAAATGACCCTGAAATTGAAAAGCATTTCAAATGAACTCAGAAAAGGTTGAAAGTTGGCATGGTATCATAGTTTCACCCACATAGCATGTGCAAAAAAGTAGAGAGGGTTACCGCAAAAACTGGATGCACTTCGTGTACAAAATGGACAATCTGTTTCGAAGTATCAGGGTTTCGAACGAAAACTCATCCGTTACAAAGGCATTTCATTTTTTAAATAACCTAAGCATTACCAAATTGAATATAATGATAAAACACACTAATATTAAACATAAAAAAAGAATCACTGAAAAATCTATTTTCAAAGTTAAGTTATTCACAAAAATAAATAAAGAAAAACAAGCCCACCTACTGGGCCACAGCGGCCTGCATACGACTAGAAACCCAATTCAAGTTGGGCCAGGATGCAGGCCCGCTAGCCCAGTAGGCCCAACAGGGCATCGCATAAGTGGTAGGCCCAGAAGGCCTGCTTAAGAGAGGAGCTCGAGACTGCAGCGACGGCGGGGCTTATAAGCAGGTGCGAGTGCCCCTCGGCTAGCGAGGTGGGACTAAACTTTTGTGCCCCTCGCCTGGCAGCGCACCCCCCTTTAGTACCGGTTCGTGGCACCAACCGGTACTAAAGGGGGGGGCCTTTAGTACCGGTTGGAGCCACCAACCGGTACTAAAGGGGGTCGCTTCCCGCCGCTTGGGCTAGCCAAAACAGACCTTTAGTACCGGTTGGTGGCTCCAACCGGTACTAAAGGTCCATCCGATATATACAACACTTGGAAAAATTTCAGTTCCCCTCTGTTTCTTCCCTCTGTTTCCTCCCTCCGTCGTGCCACCCTGCCCTGATCGACGTCGTACCCGTCGACGCCGCTGCCCCCGCCCCTCGTCGCCGACCCCGGCCGTTGATGGCTTCTCGCCCCTCGTTGGTTACCCCAAGTGTAAGGTTTGAGATGCAGCGTAGCGGAAGTTTTCCCTTGGCAAAGATACCAAGGATCGAATCCCCAGAGACTCCAAGTTTCAACGAGAAGGTGTCAATCGCTAACGGCACCGTGGATTAGCAATCGACGTGGACCTGCACACAAAACAAATACCTTCGTCCCCAACGAGTACAGAGAGGTTGTCAATCCCTCCGGCCTTGTAGTTTACAAAGGGTTAACACGCAAGTGGTAATGGTGATGGATAGTGCTGCGGAAAGTAAAAGCGGAAAGTAAAAGCAACGGAAAGTAAATAGCAAAGTGACCAATGATGTGAACATGGACCGGGGCGCCATGACGTTCACTAGTGATGTCTCTCCCAAAAGACGATAAAACAGCTATGCGAGGTAAACAAGTTACAGCTGGGCAATTGACAGGATTATGACTGCTAACCATATTGCAAGATTGGTCGAGGTTCAGAGCATGGGCAGTACGCCAAGGTAAGTAGACCGAAATCCATCTGCATCTACTACTAATTATCCACCTTGAGATATCTATCCAGAACATCTCGCTGGTATTAAGTTGCGAGCCCCACCCAAAGTGTAAACTCAAAGCAACAGACAACTGCATTAAAATAACTTTGCGTAAAGTAAACAATCCTTGCGCCCGCGGGCACAAGCACCGTTGTTTTCCCCCTTGTGGCAACAGCACATCCCCTAGACTCATGTTTCTGTCACTCAAGCTAGTCATCGACGGGCATGAACCCACAATCGAGCATAACGTTCCCTCTTGAAGTTACAATCTACTACTCGGCCAAAGCAATAAACGGTAACGGAGAACATGCAAGAATTACTCACGAACTAAAATATAAAAGGGATTAATCAAATATATTACTTAAATACAATCTGAACATAGTCTCACAATCCATCGGATCCCAGCAAACTCATCATAGCAACAGCATAAGGACTACATATATGCCTCGATCATGTAGGGCAGCTCACGAGGACTAATTAGTGAAGCACAAGAACGGGAGGAGAACATCACATAGCTACTGGTCATGGACACATGGTCCAAGGGAGACTACTCACGCATCATCAGGGAGGCGTCCATGGTGGTGGAGAAGGTCCCGGTGGTGATCCTCCCCTCCGGCAGGGTGCCGGGAAGAGTTCCCCTGGCGCTCCCGATCTTGGAAGCGCGGCGGCGGCGAAACAGAGATGCGATCGTGGAAAAGGGCTCCCGTCCCGAGGGTTTCGAGACGTGCTTTAAATATACGCCAAAGGGGAGCGTCGGAAGGCACCAGGGGCGCCCAGGCGGCCCCACGGCGCGGCCCAGGGGGGGCCGCGCCACCAGGGCGCCTCGGCCCCTGGTGGCCCCCCTCCGGCTGAGCTTCGGGGTTCCGGAAGGTTCCGAAACGCTGATTTTTTATATATTTTTTCTGGAATTTTTCTGACAGTTTTCGTGATGGAAAAACCTGAAATACAAAAACAGCAGAAAACAGAAACTGGCACTGGGGTGCACTGAGTTAATAGGTTAGTCCAAATATGATCAAAATTGTATGGAAGTGTATAAATAACATAGCAATATCACCCAAAAGTGGCATGGAGCAAGCAGAAATTATGGATACGTTTTGGACGTATCAACATCCCCAAGCTTAACGCCTGCTCGTCCTCGAGTAGGTAAGTGACAACAAGAATAATTTCTGTGGTGACATGCTATCAACCATATAGGACTTTTCATAGTCACATGATAAAAGCTTTCACAAACAATGCTTCTATAGTAACTTAGTTGCTTCAAGAAAATCTCAAAAGAACTAAAAGTTTTTCAACATGAAACTGAAGCATCAAACTGATATGCGATGAACATGGTAAGTAAATATGACAAGTGATATCTCGCTTGCCCCCTTTAGTGAAGCAAAACATAAATGCAGGGGCACCTCCAAGGTTTAAGTGACGACTAGATACAATCACTTCAGAATAAACGATATCACAACCATGCAAAAGACAATGCTACTTTGGGACAATGCACATTACACTCAGAATGACAACCATGCTCTCAGTAGTTGGTGCTTTTAGAAGAAGATGGAGACTCTCGAACCGTGGCTTTTGTTGGCAAGTTGAAAATCCGTAGTCGGAAACAAAGACAAAGCATGTACCAGAGCTCTTGGTTTTAAAAACAGGGATAATAATTTTTTTTGGTGTGCATGTTTCGTCAATGAATGCTAGCAGCTAACCCAATTACTTCTTGAACTGGACAAGTTCGAGGAATGGCTCCCGAGTGAGGATCATAACACCCTCTTAATCTCCTTGGTTTATCACTGCCAAAGTTTTCTGATTTCTCATGAACAAAGCGTGAAGGAAGATTCGTTGGTTATATTAATTTTTAGTGAGCCGGGCGCACTCAATGCCAATTCCTTCTCATATTAAAGGTTGCACATTATACATGCAATCCCAGGGGTGAAGCTTGTCCAACTCAAGAAGATCATGAATCAACCACTACTTCCTCATTAACTTTACAACAGAGGCACAAAATAGGAACTTTATTTGAGTATTTCGAGATGGTACACGAAAGTCTTCGTTAGGAATGGCGGGTAAATACCATGTATAGGAAGGTATGATGGACTCATATGGCAAAACTGGTTTAAAGGATTTGGATGCACAAGCAGTCAGTCCGCTTAGTACAGGTGAAGGCTAGCAAAAGACTGGGAGCGACCAACTTAGAGAGCAATGACGGCCATAATCATGCAGAGCGACAAAGCAACATTGAATCAGGCATGGTAGTTCTATCGCTACTCAGAAATAAAAGATCATCAAGGCTTGACAAACTTTCTTTACAGTCTTGAATATGCGTGAGCATACGCCAAGTCAATCAAAATAAATTCTCAGAGGAAGATATCACTAACCATACCACATCATACTCAAAACAAATCACGTTGGTACTCCAATATCACATTGGAAACCTTTCATCTATTTGCAACTAACCAAAAGCAACCAGAATTACCAAGCAACATCATGCGTGTAGCATCTTCATCATAGACATAACAATCAATCCAACGGAAGCAAACTCTCCTAAAAAGAATAATCACGACAATATAGAGAGTTCAAGCAACCAACTAAGCAAAAGCTTTTTAAAAAGATAAGCATGGCAACTAAGAGCTGAGCAAGGTAGTAGCTATTAAAAGACAAGGAACACACACGGCAAAGATAGACATGAAAACTCCATATAATGTTCTAGGTAGAAGTGGAGCGTGTTTCTCTCCCACATAAAGCTAGCTGAGTTCCGACTCATTGCTAAAAGCTAAAGAAACTAAAAAGGAAAACTAAAAGTAAGACGCTCCAAGCATAGCACATAGCACATGAAGTGATAAAAATATAGTGGAACGGGAGACGAACTGATAATGTCGATGGAGAAGGGGATGCACGGGGGGCATCCCCAAGCTTAGACGCTTGAGTCTTCTTGAATATTTCTTGGGGGTGCACGGGGGCATCCCCAAGCTTGAGCGCTTGACACTCCTGAGTCTTTTTATCATCTTCCCTCGCACACTTGAAAACTCCCTTCATACAAAACTCATCATAATCTGATTAGCGAGGTTAGTACCCACAATATTATAATTGTACCTGGTTGGAAATAAAGATATTCTTGCAATCATACTGTTTCTCTAGACTCCCATAAAGTTTTTGCAAGAAAACAGCAAGCTAAAGGCTCGCACAACGAAGAAAAGGCAAAACAGTACAGAATCTGTGAAAAACAGACCAGCAGGCAGTAAATGATTTTTTCGGGGCACTTCTGCAACTCCAATAAAAAAACTCAGAACAGACGCCTGAAAGACAATTATATAGAGCACGCTGTGGAAAACATTCAGACCAAAAAGATGATCTGGTGAGTTTATGCGAATTTTTATGTACGAGGACAGAATCTGTTTCCTGGACAGCACGTCACAACTCTTGATCTTTCCTGCAATCAGAGGCTATACTTGGCACAAAACTGAAAAGTAAAGATACAATGATGATGCTACTGTAGTAACAACATCAAGACACAACAAAAGCAGAAAAAATAAAATTTTATTCATTTGGGTTGCCTCCCAAAAGCGCTTTCTTAATAGCCATAAAGATAGGCTTAAGACTTAAATGATGCTCTCGTAGGAATAAGAGTTGAAGAACAAAAGAGAGCATCAAGAAGCATATATAAAACATATTTAAGTCTAACATACTTCCTATGCATGGGAGTCTTGTAAGAAAATAAATTATTGAAGCATAAAGCAACTAGCATAGGAAGGCAGAACAAGCATAACTTCAAAATATTCACCATAAAGAGAGGGAACTTGATATTATTGAAATATCTATAAGCATATGTTCCCTTCTCATAATAATTTTCAGTGGGATCACGAGTAAACTCAACAATATAAGCATCACATAAAGCATTGATACCATGATCCACATGCAAAAAGGTACTCTTACTCTCCACATGAAGAGGATAAAACTTAGTATAAAAGAGGGAGATAAGCTCTTGCCAATCAAGCAAGTGCGAGTTATTGAGAAGCTTGTACCAATCTGAAGCTTTATCTATAAGTGATATGGCGAACAATTTCCTCATGACAAACTCTCTTGATACACCTGCAAGCTTAAATAATGAACATAATTGTGACAGATATAGCAAGTGTTCACCGGGATGTTTGTCTCCTGCATAACGATTAGCCAAAACATAATCGATAATACCAGCTGGTATTTTATAGGGCTCAATTTCAGTAGGGGGAGGAGCAACCACCACAGGTGTGGGGCGTCTTCCTGCAAGCAACGATCCAATAACAGGGTTGTCCATAAGCATAACTAGCAGCAGAAATACTCCTCTATCATAAGTTCATATTGACCTACACCTTGACATAAAAGGACCCGACATAACGACAGCTAAAGAAAAAGATAACTATTTTTGTGATTTTCGATAAAGGACACTAAAGAAAAAAACTGAAAGGTAAACTAACAAGACTAAAAAACAAAGGTAAAAGAAAGCGTGCAACTCCCCTATCTCGAAGAGCGGAGTCCCCGGCAACGGCGCCAGAAAACACCCTTGATGGCTTCTCGCCCCTCGTTGGTTACCCCAAGTGTAAGGTTTGAGATGCAGCGTAGCGGTAGTTTTCCCTTGGCAAAGATACCAAGAATCGAATCCCCAGAGACTCCAAGTTTCAACGAGAAGGTGTCAATCGCTAACGGCACCGTGTATTAGCAATCAACGTGGACCTGCACACAAATACAAATAACTTTGTCCCCAACGAGTACAGAGAGGTTGTCAATCCCTCCGGCCTTGTAGTTTACAAAGGGTCAAACGCAAGTGATAATGGTGATGGATACTGCTGCGGAAAGTAAAAGCAGAAAGTAAATAGCAACGGAAAGTAAATAGTGATGTGATCAATGATGTGAATATGGACCGGGGCGCCATGACGTTCACTAGTGATGTCTCTCCCAAAAGATGATAAAACAGCTATGCGAGGTAAACAAATTACAGCTGGGCAATTGACAGGATTATGTGCGCAAACCAATGCTAACTATATTGCAAGATCGGTAGAGGTTCAAATCATGGGCAGTACGCCAAGGTAAGTAGACCGAAATCCATCTGCATCTACTACTAATCATCCATCTTGAGATATCTATCCAGAACATCTCGCTGGTATTAAGTTGCGAGCCCCACCTAAAGTGTAAACTCAAAGCAACAGACAACTGCATTAAAATACTTTGCGTAAAATAAACAATCCTTGCACCCGCGGGCACAAGCACTGTTGTTTTCCCCCTTGTGGCAACAGCACATCCCCTAGACTCATGTTTCTGTCACTCAAGCTAGTCATCGAGGGGCATGAACCCACAATCAAGCATAACGTTCCCTCTTGGAGTTACTATCTACTACTCGGCCAAAGCAATAAACAGCAACGGAGAACATGCAAGAATTACTCACGAACATAAATATAAAAGAGGTAAATCAAATATATTACTCAAACACAATCTGAACATAATCTCACAATCCATCGGATCCCAGCAAACTCATCATAGCAACAGCATAAGAATTACATATGTGCCTCGATCATGTAGGGCAGCTCACGAGGACTAATTAGTGAAGCACAAGAACGGGAGGAGAACATCACATAGCTACTGGTCATGGACCCATGGTCCAAGGGAGACTACTCACGCATCGTCCGGGAGGCGTCCATGATGAAGGTCCCGGTGGTGATCCTCCCCTCCGGCAGGGTGCCGGGAAGAGTTCTCCTGGCGCTCCCGATCTTGGAAGCGCGGCGGCGGCGGAACAGAGATGAGATCGCGAATAATGGTTCCCGTCCCGAGGGTTTCGAGACATGCTTTAAATATAGGCCAAAGGGTGGCGTCGGAAGGTTCCTGGGGGGGCCAGGCGCCCCCCCCCCCCGGCGCGGCCAAGGGGGGGGGCGCGCCACCAGGGCGCCTCGGCCCCTGGTGGCCCCCCTCCGGCTGTACTTCGGGGTCCTGGAAGGTTCCGGAACGCTGATTTTTTATATATTTTTTCCGGAATTTTTCTGACAGTTTTCGTAATGGAAAAACCTGAAATACAAAAACAGCAGAAAACAGAAACTGGCACTGGGGTGCACTGATTTAATAGGTTAGTCCAAATATGATCAAAATTTTATGGAAGTGTATAAATATCATAGCAATATCACCCAAAAGAGGCATGGAGCAAGCAGAAATTATAGATACGTTTTGGACGTATCAAGGACCAAGGAGCAAACCGATGCCATAGTGCGGGCAGAAGTCGACGCCCATTTTGGACCGAAACCGCCACCGCCGCCAAGGGAGAAAGTGCCTGTGGAAGTTATTGACCACTTCATTCGTATGGCTGAACCACCAGCTCCTAAGCCTGTTGACACAGACTATGAGCGCCACATCAGGAAGTTAAATCGACAACGTCTACAGAGGGAGGCGAGCTCGAGCTCGAGCAAACAACAAGCAGCTGTCAAAAAATGCGGGAGAACCGTTGCCCAGCTGGGAGAACAGTGGGCGCAACCGATCCCCCCGCTTGTTGTGCCGCCAACAACACGTGACAGTACGCGCGGCCAATATTATTGTGGGCAAACTGTTTACATTCCCCAGGTGGGCGAAGTGGTAATAACCCAGGAGCATATAACGCAGGCTGAAGAACTCAAGATCACTGTTGGACAACTCCTCGAGATCGAGGACATGCATGTGCTTACAGAGGAGGAAATAAAACGGAAATATGTCCGGGGCCAACCTTTGGTCAAGCCAGAAGATGTCAAGAGGCTCCCAACGAGAATGTATGAATTGCATCAATGGTACATGGACATTACCAAGAGATCCGATCGATATTCCCTCATGGTGCAAGTTAACAAGGATCATTACTACCATGAGAAACCTAGGGCCGTTGA
Organism: Triticum aestivum; assembly: GCF_018294505.1. NCBI lineage: Eukaryota > Viridiplantae > Streptophyta > Magnoliopsida > Poales > Poaceae > Triticum > Triticum aestivum. Next base: position 24,040,241 of record NC_057797.1, on the reverse strand, counting down.
GTATTCTGAACTGTTTCAGTTATACAATCAAGACGCACTCGACAAATCTATCGTCAGTTGCTATTGTCTGTAAGTGATTTCTTTCTGTAATTTAAGTCTCAAGCTAGCTGTATTGATCCTTTTGATCAATCATTACCTGTAATTATCCTCACTATATTCTTTTCTGTGGTATTATGCAGGATGAAGATGCATGAAATAAAAAAAGGTGGACGCTATGGCATTGGGTTCATTGACCCAAACACCGTTAATGAATTCACACGGAATATAAGCGACTATTATGAAAAGCAGGTAGAGGACAGCATGTTCGAGTTCTTGAAGCGCCTCAAATACAATGAAGATATACTACTTCCTTACAACTTCAAGTGAGTCACACTTTCTTGTACTACAAATTCTCTGTTTTTGCCTACTAGCTAGCTAGCTACATGCTTTTGCTTACATATGCCCGCTTAATTAAGACATGCAAACGTGTGTGCATGCAGATTTCACTAGGTCTTGTGTATCATTAAAGTTGACGAAGAAACAGTTGAAATACTGGACTCACTACTCTCAGAAAATAGTGACTACAACATCTTGTTTGGGATAGTCAACATGTAATTTCAATCATTATTAACTATATATCTCGACCTATTTAATTAATTCGTCATTTCATGATATGAACTATTTAATAACCCCTTTATTCATTTTCTTTGTCGGCGGGCAGGGCTTGGGCAAGGTTCATCAGCAAAACGGAAGGCGAATGGAAACGACAGCTGAGATGGCTTCGACCCAGGGTAAGTAATTAAGTAGTGTGGTAGCTAGCTGCCATCTTTTTAATATTATCATGCTTGATTAATTATTATCTGATCAAATTAAATTCCATTCTCGTAAAAGCCATAAAGCAGGCGCAGGGGACTGATCTGTGTGCATACTGCATTTGTGAGAACATTCGCATGATGGCGTCCGAAAGGAGCAGATCTCAAAGACAGGAATGGGTACGCTTGTCAGAACACTATTCACAATTTGTGCACCATTATCGATATCTAGTCACACAACTAATACACATGCATATTGATCTTCTTCTTAACAGTTCACAGGGGTGCGGGACAAGCTCCTAGATACGGAGTGCGTAGAAGTACTTCAAGAGGAAATAGCGGGATTTTTGCTCGACCAGGTCATAAATCCGAAGGGAGAATATTATTACCCGTTACCGCCCCCATCGATCAAGTCATGAACCACTTCCAATTTGTCATCGTGCTCCGAAGGCACCAATTAGGCTAATGCAACTGGCTCCGAAGGCAACATGCATATGTACGAGAAATTGTATATATAGCTATATACATGTGTGTATGTGTGAATTAATATGGTGGTTTGTGTGAGACATTGATGATCTATATATATATATGATTGGTTCTACTAGCTACCATATATATGCATAACGTGTACAATGTGTAGTATCATAAAATACCAGCAAACGAAAAAGAATTAAAATGGAAAACACAAAATTAAATGAAAAAGAAATCATAAAACCAAAAAAAACCCAAACATTTTAGTACCGGTTGGTGTTACCAACCGGTACTAAAGGGCTCCCGGCCCCCGGAGCTGGCTCGTGCCACGTAGTTGCCCTTTAGCACCGGTTCATGCTGGACCGGTGCTAAAAGCGGGGGGGGGGGGGCTTTAGTGCCCAAACTTTAGTGCCGGTTATGGAACCGGCACTAAAGGGCCTTACGAACCGGTGCTATTGCCCGGTTCTGCACTAGTGTTCAGGCTTGAGATTATTTTTGGTTTTTGCCTTCATTTAATAAAAAGATGGAGCCGGGGAACCCCTTTCGTTCAATATTTTAATTTTTTGTTTGATTACCAAACCTCCAAACGAAATTCAAACAAACATTCAAAGACAATTACCAGGCATGCATACATCGCACAAGCACTTTGCCTTTAATAACACACAACCATATAGTCGAAAATTCAAAGCCAACATGTACATTTAGTAACTTCACAGGCAACATATGAAACATACTTGTAAAACCTAGGTAACTTGCCAGAGAACTCACCCAAGGACACTGAGGCTTCGTCTTGCTTCTCTGTTGAAGCCGCCCTACTCGTTTTTCTTTAATGATCAAACAGTCGAATGTGAAATTGGATAATCTCTTTTCTAGCTGGGTAGAAATTTTGTAGCGGTCTCTAGCAACTTTCGCTAGTCTACACGGAGCATAAAAAACGAAGAGTTGGTGGCATACTCATAAGACTTTTCTGCGGCTGCTACTCAGCGTGCTTTTAATAAGCATGAAAGTGACCCTAAAATACCTTTGCAAACCCAGAGTGATTAATTATGAGCTTATTTATGGGCATGACATCCTTGATAGACATGATGAACCACAAAATATTAATAATTTTATTTTGTTAGATTCGCCGGTGCTCCAACATTGAACCGCTCTGAGAACTCAACCAACCACACTTACTTGCATCCATTAACCACTTGTTGTGCAAAAACTAACACAGCTGATGCGTCCGATGAATAGATGGTTGCATTTATGCCCGAAGAGGTGTACCACATTGATGGAATATTGCTTTGCTGCAGATGGAGAGAAGCAACGACAGTCCCAGAGCATACAGCTGCTGAAGAACTAAGACAAACCTAGGGATGCGACTGGAGTTGGCCATGAACAGCTGGAGCCACGATGCGTTGTCTGGAACCAACGACAGCAACAATATGTTGTAACAGTTTTCGATGTATGTGACAATGCTCTCCTGTTTCCACTCCCCCTACAATGTCTTTAGTCACAGCCAGATGTAAAGGTGGGCTACAACTACTGTGATGATTTGTTTCATTTCAGTGAAAATTCTAAGTTGCTGACATTTCAGTGAAATGAAACAGGGCAGATCAAAGAAACTGGAACATGGCAGTTTCAGAGATCCTGTTGATCTAAACACAAAGACTTACTAAATACTAGTACTTTCAATGAGAAGCAGATCATAGAAAATTCCAGTACCATTGCTTATCCCAGATAAAGGGTATGGTCCGTTAAAACTCAAATAGTACTGGACTTTCAGAAACTTACTGAAGCGCCACGGCGTGCACGGCGTCGTCAGCCCTCTTCTGGACGCATGGTCTTCCTAGGTACTCAAAGCCGACCTAGTCCCCTCCCCTCCCTTCCCATCCCTAAGTTATATGTCGCCGGCGACCTTGCGACTGCGCTTACTCATATTGTTCCCATGATAAGTACACAATGTGCACAAAAGCATAAGTGGGATACAAATGTCCAATAAAGATGTCCTTTGTTACAAACCATGCCTGAAACACGACAACGTCTCAAGGTTGCAGGGGAAATATGAAAATTACCTAGCCTAGATATGTCAAGCCCATAAGCCCGTTGATGCAGTCGGACGTTCATCATCCAGGTCAAGCCACATAATTAGACATATCAGTACATTGAATATACCCTCAAAGTTGTCCTGTCATTGGCTGCGGTGGCTGCCCCTCCTGGTGTGGGCTCTGCTCTGCTCCAGGTCTGCAGGAGCTATGGTGGGTGCTAGGTGGGGGAACCGGTCGGCCACATGGTGACGGCAGCTTTGGCGGCAGCGTGCGGCGGTGGGGTGCGAGTGGTGGTGGCTCCTTCCTTCTCCCGGGTCCGGGCCAAAGGCGCGAGCTTCCGCGCGGAGAGGGCCAGGAGCTGGGGCTCGTGCTTGGGCGGACCAGATTGAGGCCCGAGACGAGTCAGAGCTTCCGCTCCGGGTAGGCGATGGTGGGCGCGGTCCGGCGAGTGCTCGTTGGGGGTGGTCGCATTTGCGATGCCTCGGTACGCGGATCGATGCTGGTGGCCATGGACATGGCGTCATGTGAACTTGCCTGGCCAGGGGCTGGTTCATCAGCGGGTGCCGGGAGTCTCATAGTCGTGTCCCCCCACCTGGCACTGGCTTGGAACGCAGGTGTGGGTACCTCCTACGGTGGAGGCGCCTACCCTGACTCAGATACTGATGTCGGGCTAGGAGTCGATGGACTATCGTTGCTCCTCCTACCGTGGTTGTGTGCGTTGTGACGCGTGTGGCACACGGTATATCACAACAGGGATGCCGGGTAGGCGGTCCCAGATGGCGGGCCGCGTTGTTGCTCTTCAGCGGGCATCATTGTGGTGGTGGTGGCTCCTCTCCTTGGTTGTGTGGGCAACGGGAGGGGTGGCGATGGGTAGCTCGGACGTGCCCTATCTTCGGTGCGGTGGCATCCTAATCCGGATCTGGGGCACTGACTTCGCCGCGTTCCTCTTGGCGTCCTCAAGGGGGCACATGTGAGTTGTCGAGTGAAAGCTCTGTGCCATGGCGCCGACGACGGTGACACTAGTGGGTGTCGTGCTCTTCCTTGAAGACTTCGTTGTGGTTCTTCTCCTCGTGCCTTGGTTACGGGTGAAGAACTCTGTCCGTATGGACTCAGCAGCGGCGACGCTCTGCACCAACTTCCCTCTTGGGGGTGTTGTCGTGGAGATTGGGTGTGCTAGGTCGTAGCATGGGGTGTTTAGTGCTTCTAGTGCTTGTAGCTGGTAGCGTAGTCGCGTGCGTCTATCATTGCTGGATATCTTAGGATCGGCTTTGTAAGAGGGCTACCTCACCATCTTGTATCGTTCGGCCGCGTACTTCTCTGATTGTTGCTTTATATATAAAGCGGGGTGAAAGCCTGTTTCAGGGAATATACTTGCAAGGTGTTCTTGGTGGTTTGGGATATATATGCATGCTATGGTGGTTCATCCTACGGTCAACTATCCTATGTTGACAAGTAATACTATGTTCAAACATTGATTGGCTCCTACTGATCACCATTCCAAAACTCATTCACAATAAGACCATCATACTTGACTATTCATTATGCATAAGACCTTTGTGGTTTGGAATATACTTGCAACAGTACACGACAATGTTGTGGCAGCTATAGTATTGTATCATCTTCGATAATTCATGCTAGCTAGGGGTACGGTACGTGGAAAACAAACTTGCCAGGATGGTGTGGTGCAGATGGCCGCCACCAGCTTAAAGCACCTCAGATTAAATAAGTAAACCCTCCCATGACCATGTGGTTTCCTCAACTAGTATTATATAAATCCACTAGATTCTGGTTTTGCTGTTGTCCCCAGCACATACTATTTCTGGTTTTGTTTTTTCGGCTGTTTCATGTGGACATCCGTTTTTCGGCGTGGTTGTATTATGATTTGGCTTTATCTATAAAGTGGGGTATGGAGCCTTTTTCGATAATATATCCACTAGGTTGAAAGTTTCGGCCTATATATGATCTAGTTCTCAACTATTTGAAGTATTATTTTTCGGAGCAAATTTTAAATTTTCATGTGCTCCCTTCGATCCGAAATAAGTTTCGTAGTTTTAGTTTGAATTAGTATTTATTATATCCCTTTCATGCCAGTTACTCCCAGTCAGCGTGCATGCGTGCAGTTTGAAACACCCAAATGCCCTACTCACTTTTTGTAGCGTATATTTCATATTTTACTAGTCATATAGGCGAGAAAATTTGACCAAACATACAGGAGGTCTGATAACCCCGATCGACGTCCTCATACAGTAAAAAACGATCTCATCGATCGATCAGTATCCCAGCCGGCCGGTAGACAAACCGCGTATATCTTTGCTGCTTCCTGCGTGCCGCGTATACGTCACTCTCCCGGTCAGCATATATGTCATTCGATGGCCAGCATATGTATGCAGTTTTCAGTATCCAAATTAATTAGTGGCACAGTTGCTGTTACTCTCCTGATGGATGCATGCACTATGCATGAATGATTGCATGCATGCAGATTGGAGGTGATCTTTTGACTCTTTTATTCTTTCCTCTTCCATCAGTCGAGCAAGCAACAACCCCGGCCAGTCAAACGTCTGGTACCTCTCCTGGTGCTCACTCAGTCGTCTCACACTGCATGCTCTTTCTTTTAGATTAGACGGACCATGGGCACGTACATACCGTGGTACAGAGCCCCTGTACGTAAAGGCTATATATTTAACGAGCAAGTGCATCCGTGCATGCATGACCCCTAGTACTACATAATGAGGGCACCCGCAGATTCCCATATGGCCATATACTTTCTTGGATAACAAGATGAAGAGCAGCAGCACAATGGTCGTCAATGGCGGCTCCGAGATGGACGCATTGCTCTTACTCAGGAGGCAGCAAGAGCTTCTGACGCAACTCCGCGCGCTCATCCTGCCGACGTTTCGCGACGCCGACGGCAGGTCGGCCGACCTCGCCATCTGCCTCTTCGACGACATAATTGACTGCATCGACGGGGTCATGTCTAGGCTCCAGGGACTCAGTGCCGCAGGCGGTCATGGATTGGCGACGGCGCCCTTTGTCCTCGCCGACGTTGACGTAGTTTCACCCAACGCCGGGGAGGGACAGGACGAGAAGCATGTGATCAGCAACGTTGGTCAGAAGAGAAGGTTAGAATTATTCCAATAAAAATCCTGATTAATGTATTATTGACTTAGTTCAAATTTGATCATCGTTGGTAGTACGTAGTTGTTACCTTTTCCGTGATAGTATATATTTGCATTTCACGTATCTCACCAACTAATTGCCACTTGTTATGTATGTATGCATCGTGCAGGAGAAACAACGACAAGAGATCAAGATCACTTGTAACAGTTGTTCCACATTATGATGGCCATCATTGGAGAAAATATGGGCAGAAGAACATCAACGGGAGGGAACATGCCAGGTATCTATATTACCACTAAGAAATTCATTCAAGCATATCCTCACATTAATACTGCAAAAACCTACTCCCTCAGTTTCTAAATTTAAGAAATTTTAGAGCTTCCAATCAGGACTACACACGGATATTTATAGGCGAATTTTAGAGTGTAAATGCACTCATTTTGCTCCATATAGTCTGTAATGGAATCTCTAAAAGGGCTTATATTTAGGAACGGAGGGAGTGCATTCTAGTCCTTTTATTCGAGATTGTTCTCGGAAATCATCACATGTGAGACTTCTCCAGATGGTTCTCTGTTATGAAAAATACATATGAGGCAATCACCAAAAGGATATATGTGTGTGTGTGTGTGTGTGTGTGTGTGTGCGCCTATTGATGACCAAACATTATCTTATGTGGCATGACCCCCTATTGATGACCTGGTCCAAAACATTTGGATGCATTTTTTCCGGCTGTTTTGATAGTGGTAGTTCTATTTACAGGTTATTAAGCAATCAATTTCTCATTAGAATGTATAACTAAGCAAACTTGTAATTAAGCAGGAGCTACTACAGATGCGCCTACACAGAACGGAATTGCCCAGCAACCAAGACAATTCAGCAACAGGATCATAACGTAACTATTAATTGTGAAGAGGAAACTGCAAAGTATATTGTTGTGTACTACGGTCATCACACTTGCTGCGATGACAGCACTAGAAATGGCGCCAAGAATGACCCTGGCATGGACCTAATTCAAAATGGCAAAATGGCAGGAGCAGTAACAGAATTTCAAAAGTTCGACCCAGGAGACGTGGACATGCCAGCTCTAATAGAGGTGCTTGACAATCCTGAGCTGAACTGGGACATCATTTGATAGAGTACTTTTTTTTTGTTGAATCTGGATAAGTTGATAATTATGCCTAGTTTACAAATGTCTCGGAAATGAGCACATGTCCTCTTTTACGTTTAAATGTATGTGTGGCTAGACATGCAGAAGCACATAATTTGCTGATATAAATTGATAAATTGTAACAGAATCTATCAATAAAGTATATGGGCAATTAGAAAAATATAGTAATGACACATGTTTCGACAGTAAGTTCCATGTGGATCGTTCAGCCGCTATTTCGGCTGATTTTCCATGCTTCTCGCTGGACATGATGTTGCTCTAGGCTTTACAAACAAGTGCCACACAAACAACAGTGCAGAGGGGACAATTGTATGACGTTGGTCTAATCTTCCCGGAGGTTGCGATCTGTGTGGATGTGCCATATTGTGCGAGACTGGGCCATGTGGCAGTGTCCTCTCCTGGTGGTTTTCCCTTTTTTTCATCTTTCTTCACTAGTAGAAAATGGGGCAATGGTCCAGGGTGGGTTAGCCCATTAGTCCCGGTTCAATCAAGAACCGGGACCAATGGGGGCATTTGACCCGGTTCCTGAGCCAGGGGGCTGGCCGGGCCACGTGGGTCATTGGTCCCGGTTCGTCTGGACCTTTTGGTCCCGGTTTGTGGGACGAACCGGGACCAATGGTCCTGGCTCTTGGCCCACCACCGTTAGTCCCGGTTGGTGGAATGAACCGGGACCAAAGGCCTCGCGCTGCCCGCACAAAATTTAGTCCCACCTCGCCGGGCGAAGGGCAGTCGCACTGGTTTATAAAGCCAGCCGCGGCTGCCCTTTCGAACTCCTCTATAAGCAGGCTTCTGGGCCTAACTACGGCGCGCTGCCCTGTGAGTCTGCTGGGCCTAGGGCCTGTAATTGCACGCCTGTGTCATAGCAGGCCCACAGGGCAGCGCCCCAATTTTTTATATATTTTTTTCTTTTATGTTTCTTCTATTTATTTCTTCGTAGTTTTTTGTATAGTTTTTTCTTTTCTGTTATATTTATTTCTGAGTAGTTTTCCATCTAGTTTGCCAAAATTCAACATATTCAGAGTTCATTTTGTAGTGATTTTCAATTTCACGGTCATTTTGTGAACGATTGAAAATTAGCAAATATTTTTTTTCTTTTCTGCTTTATTTTTTCTTCTATTTATTTCTGAGTAGTTTTTTCTTTTCTGCTATATTTATTTTCTTATATTTATTTGATAACTAGAATCACTGACAGAATGTTCGTAATTTTTGGTATCTCTGTGCAGAAAGATTACAATTTGATAACTAGAATCACACAAATTTAGTAAACTAGTGATTCACACAAATTTAAAAAATTCAAATTTAAACTATTCCACCGTACATCATGCCGTCCCTTGTTGTGCCACCCGGCTGATCGACTTCGTAGATTTGTTCTTTTTCATTGAAACTAATGATTTGTTGATGCCAAGATTTATAGCCTAACTACTCGGACGTGAGTTGGCAGTGTCCCTTACTTCGGTCCGGTTTCTACGGCGGTATGCACTTGTGGTTGGCCACACAACTCTTCAACTCCCATGGGCAACCTTCTTTGTCACATTTGATTGTGTAGCGCAATTTTTTATTGGAATGACCAACAACGAACGGCCTATGGTTCCGAATGGCATAGTCACTCAACCATATCTTGAACTCTTGCAAACAATCAAACTTGATCCCTTTCTTCAAATGAGCATTCTCGTCCTCACCCAGTGGCCTTGGATCACCCATCCTCGGACAAGGTGATGGTTCAATCAAGCCCAACCTCATGCCACCATCAACATGAGATTCACACAAGTTTACAAAGAATTCAAATTATAACTATTCTAATTTGAAAAACTAGAATCACTAACAGAAAGTTTATAATTTTTGTGACTTAAAAGAAAAAAGAAATTACTACAAAACAATAAGTATTTAGTTCTAAGTAGAAACGAAAAACTAATGGCACTAGTAAAGTTAATCACAAACATGAGTTTCACACAAGTTTACAAAGAATTCAAATTATAACTATTCTAATTTGAAAAACTAGAATCACTAACAGAAAGTTTATAATTTTTGTGACTTAAAAGAAAAAAGAAATCACTTAAAAACTATAAGTATTTAGTTCTAAGTAGAAACGAAAAACTAATGGCACTAGTAAAGTTAATCACAAACATGAGATTCACACAAGTTTACAAAGAATTCAAATTATAACTATTCTAATTTGAAAAACTAGAATCACTAACAGAAAGTTTATAATTTTTGTGACTTAAAAGAAAAAAGAAATCACTAAAAAACTATAAGTATTTAGTTCTAAGTAGAAACGAAAAACTAATGGCACTAGTAAAGTTAATCACAAACATGAGATTCACACAAGTTTACAAAGAATTCAAATTATAACTATTCTAATTTGAAAAACTAGAATCACTAACAGAAAGTTTATAATTTCTGTGACTTAAAAGAAAAAAGAATAAAAAAATAAAGCAAAAAACAGAAGAAAAATGCCTATAATATTTGTTATGACTAACTATAAGTATTTAGTTCTAAGTATTTAGTTTTAAGTAGAAATGAAAAAAATAGCAAAAAAATGCCACCTACAAGGCCACCACGGCCTGAATACGACTAGAAACCCAACCATGGGCCAGGATTCAGGCCCGCAGCAGGCCCAATAGGCCCACAGGCATTGCAGTGACAGATTAGGCCCGAAAGCCTGCAGTTGAGAGGAGCTCGAGAGGGTGGGTGCAGCAGCGCTTATAAACCACTCCCGAGCCCTCTCAACTAGCGAGGTGGGACTAAACTTTTGGGCGCGGGCAGCACAAGGCCATTGGTCCCGGTTGGTGGGACGAACCGGGACCAAAGGTGTACATTGGTCCCGGTTGGTGCCATGAACCAGGACCAAAGGCCTCCGCTTCCCGCCCTTTGGGCTGCCGAAAAGTGGCCTTTGGTCCCGGTTCGTGGCACCAACCGGGACTAAAGGGGGCCATTAGTCCCGGTTCCTGTCACGAACCGGGACCAATTCTTTGTCTATATAAGTAGCACTTGTGAAATTTTCGATTCAGTTCGTTCTCGCCCCGCCCGACGACGCCGCCAGGCCGCCGTATCCGCCTCGTCGTCGCCGTCGTCGCCCCACGCCGCCCCGTCGTCGCCGTCGTCGCCCCGCGCCGCCCCGTTGTCGCCCCGTGCCGCCCCGATCGACGTCGTCGCCGCCTCCCGCCCCGATCGACGCCGTCGCCGCCTCCCGCCCCGCGACGCTGCCCCGACCCGCCCCGCCCCTGCCCCGCGCCGCACCTCGCCGTCGCCGTCCCCGACACCGTGAGATTTTGTTAGATTTAGTTAGATTTTACATATTGTGTTAATTTAGTTAAATTAATGTTACTAGTAGTTAATTTAGTTAGATTTTGTTAGATTTTTTTGTAGTTCATAGATTTTTTGTTAGATGTGTAGTAATTTAGATGTGTAGTTCATAGATTTTTCTGTTAGATTTTTTTTCATGTTGTGTAATTAATTTGTTCATATTTTGTTAGATTTATTTATGATTTTTTCTGTTATAGTTTAGATTTATTAATGATTTTTTTGTCCATAGTATTTTCTTTGTCAATTTATTGTGTATGTATAGGAAAATTGTGAATGAGATATGTCATTTATGAATATGTTCATATTTAGAATAGAGGAAAAAGGAAAAAATAAGAAGAGAAAGTGTTTAATATAATTAGTTAGAACAATAATAGAACTATAGTTGAACTAGTTTATTTTTAGTAAGTCATACTATTTTATTTTATTTATAGTAAGTGCTTCATATATAGTTGAACTAGCTAGTTGATTTAATAAACTACTTTATTTAACTATTCATTTTTAGTAAGTCATACTATTTTTTTGTTCCTACATTTTTAGCAAGTTGATTTAATAGTTGAACTAACTAGAACTATAGTTAAACTAGTTGATTTAATAAAACTGGTTTATTATACTATAGAAGTAGTTTATTTTTAGCAAGAAAATTAATAGAACTAGTTTATTTTTTTAGTTAAAGCAATTATTCCCGCATCGACATGGACGATGCCTATCCCGCATCCTCGTCGTCGAGTCGGGGGCGGACGACACCTGCTTGACCAGATGGGCCATGTCCGGGACTGGGCTCCGCCGGGGTGGTACTGGGAGGCGCTACCTTCCGGGGGAGCGTAGCTTGGTGAGGAGCCAGCCCGTCGTTGACCCGATCCTTGTTTGGTGGCGGTCGCGTGGGCCAGTGACGGTGCCGAGGCTTCCGGACACCGCGGAGGTGGTACGTCACCGTGTCAGCGAGGAGGACCAGCACGTCCGTCGGTACATGGTTGCGTTGGAGGGCAGGTTCGAGAATACCTGGCAGGTTCTTCAGGGATCTCACTGGAGCTATGATCCTGTGATGGTTCCTTCCCATTGGGTGTCCACCGCCCGCGCCGATACCCGTCGGGCGCTACAGTTCTAGTTGTACTAGCGATATGTATGATATATAGTATTCGACGTGTATTAGTGATAATATTCGATGTACGGACACATGGAGATGATGTAGTTTTTCTTATAATTGAAGGCATCCTAATTTGAATACTACTTATTGAATGCTCAAATTGGAGAGCATATGCAAGGCATATGCATATGATTAGTTGAATAATAATGATCTAATTTAGTCTTTGAATTATGAACGTATAGGAAATGTCATCATCGGACGATGAAAGTCTCCCGGGGGAGTGCGACTGGTGCCACGAATCGAGGTGAGTGCGACAGGCCTCACCTGGACGATGGTCGGCGCTTCAGTATTAAGCTGGAGGAGACTTTCGACATTGAAACGGTACGCAACGACGACAAGTTTTTCTTATATAACTAAGCATGACTTCAACTATTTCAACGTGTAATTTTCATCTTTTACAATTCGAGTATAGTTGATCCCATGCCATGCAAGACGCTATGTCTTGGAGAGGATGGGTTTTGAAGACCATGAAAATTTTGAAACGAGGAAAATTCACCTAAGGACCCATCATGATGTGGATTTTAAAGTAAAGTTGTATAATGCTGAGAGTGTAACCCATTTTGGTTGCAAAAATTGGGAAGCATTTTGCAAATTGTATGGTTTTGATGAGGGTATGCTTGTCACCATGGATCTTGGTGATCCTGAAATCGAGCAAGACAATATGGACATTTGGGTCCTTGTTGATACTCCTCCAGTTCTACCGCTATGTGAGTTTCTCAAACATAGTTAATTATTAATAGAACTTATATTCTTCATTTCAAAATAGTTGACAATTTATTTCCATTGACAGCTTATTTTGAAGTATCAAAGAATGTGCAGAATATGGTAGATAGAACTTACTACACCGATGGCTCTGAGTTAACTTACAAGGAGAAAACTCATCTGGTTGGATTTTGTAAGATATTGAGAATTACAATATCTACAATCGAACTCCTGAACATTATGGTCAATACGTGCCACTAGTGCACGTGTTGAACTATGGTAACTACCATGGAGATACCCTGGTAAGTTTTTCTACTATTACGACATCCGTGCATCTTTTTCCATACTTCTAAAACTAGTACATCATTGCTAACTACGAAGTTATTACTGTGTTTTTCAACAGCTTATCCCAGAGGGTTGTGTGCCTCATTTGATGTATCAGAATGGCGGCAGCGTTCATGTTTTGAACATATATCCAGGTCATCCTACGAATCTCAACTGTCCATACCGGATTTCTAAAAGAAGTGGAGACATGACAATCAAAGGATGGAAAAAATGTATGGACAGTCGTAAGGAGCTTCTTGGAAGCAAAAGGAAGCGAGGCGCAAGAATTGGAGACAGGATGATCTCCATTCTTCATAATGGAAATTCAGGGTCTATATTGTTTTATGCTATTTTACCTTAAGTGTGTTTAATTAGGTCCGATCCTCTTGATACTGATGTTCATGTGCTAAGAACAATTATGTAGAGTTGGGTTCGATGACTATGAGGATGATGATCGTATGACTTATTATTAATAACGAGTAGAAGTTGTATGATGATGCTTTGATTAATTAGCTAGTAGGACTTGTTATTATATATGATGATGTATATGCGAGCATGCATGAGTTATTATATATATATCGATCTGAAGGTGAAATGAACATATGTAGTCCTTGCAAGGACTACATAAAAGATTTGCTAGTTCTCTCTATTAGCTACCTAATAACAACCTAAAAATAACCCCCTAAACCCCTAAAACAGCCACTTTTTTTAAAAAAAAGAGAAAAACCTCCTGCTGACGCGTGGAAGCCTTTTGGTCCCGGTTTGTGTCATCAACCGGGACCAAAGGCCCCCCTGCCTGGGCTGCCGGCTGCGGCCACGTGGAGGCCCATCTGTCCCGGTTCTGGTTTGAACCGGGACTAAAGGGTGAGGGTATTAGTAACGACCCTTTAGTCCCGGTTCAGGAACCGGGACTACAGGCCCTTATGAACTGGGACAAAAGGCCGGTTTTCTACTAGTGCTTAAACAAAATTTTCTCGAAACCCAGGTGTGTTTTTTCAGTTTCATTTCAGTACGAAATCAGGGGCTAGTTAATGTTAAAAAAATCAGGGGCTAGTTGCCCCTAACGTCTAAAGAAGGAAAATCAGGGGTTGTTAGTCATCCCCCCCCCCCCCCCCCCCCCCCCCGGGCCGCCACCTTCGACAATCAGATACGAATGAGTAGATTCTAAATATTTCAGGAAGGCTATCTTCCTTCTGTTGCAGGCTTTTATTTCTTTTTCTTGTATTTTCTTGGACCTCAATTTCCGTACATTACCTTGCGTAATGTAATATGCCTTGTACAGTCCAAAAAAATGTAATAGGTATACTGTAGCGCAAGGAGATCAACTTATGAATCTAACTCAGACTACCATATTAATTCGTTTGACTATTCATAGTTTAGCTTGGTACAGATTTAGTACTAACATCAGGCAATTTCTTTTGTTAGAATTAAATGTGTATTTGTCTTCACAAAAAAATCTAATTTGATTTCTCTTTGTATTTACATAGGATATAGTAAAAAAAACTAGGTATGTACATTAATCTTAAACTTAAATTTAAGACTTTGACTCTAATTATTATAGACCTTGTGCGATTTTTTTTCGTGATTCCCTTTTTTCCTCTTAATATATTGCACTTGCATTTTTTGGTACGCTAATCGCATAACACTCCTTTTGTTGCGCACCCTTTCACCGTCACACATATGTTCGATCAGGGTGCTCTATGCCTCGGCGTCATCCAATGAGATGTTGACGAGTTCTCCATCCGGCGTCTCGTCGGCGTCGGCCTCCGCGAGGCTGAGATTGTTGGTGTTGTCGTTGTCGAGTATTGTTTAGTTACAATGCTCGAAGTAGTGGTGGTGCCAGAGCTTATGTTGGTACTCCGCCGTCACTCGATGACCCGGCCCGCCAACCGGCCACTCATGCGCCTGACATGCACGACTTATTTCTTGTCGCCGATAGTGTCATCGTGTGACCATCATAGCCGCACCCTTAGACTTACTCCAACTAAAGCTAGGGCAACCAAGACTATAGAGACAACCCAACCCGATGTTCCCCACACGTTGCTGGTAGATGCGAGGGGAATCAGCGGCCCTTAGGAGAAAACCCTAGCACCTTTTGTTTCCCTATTTGGAGGCGGCGACCGGGAGATGTATGTAGTATGTAATTGACAAGTAATATTATGTTTAATCATTACTTGGCTCCTACCGATCACCTCCAAAAGCTCATTTATAAGGCCATCTTACTCTTGACAAGTAATATTACGTTTAATCATTGCTTTCCTCCTACCGATCACCTCGAAAAGCTCATTTATAAGGCCATCTTACTCTACTATTCACTATGCATAAGGCTGGTCGTAATGAGGGTATCATACTAGGTACTAGGCAATTTTGATGAGGTGACATAAAATTAAAAAAAGAAAGAGAGAGTTGAGTGTCATATCATAATATTGTATCGTAATAAACGATATCCTACCATGCATCATGCATGACAATAAATAAGGTCATATATGTTACTAGTATATGCATTATAGAGAGATAGTATATGCATTATAGGCGTAGTAATGATATACTATTAAGTTATGATAGTACCTACTAGTAGCTACTAGGGGCAGCCTAAGAGGAAGCTTTGCTACCGGGCGGCAGTATACAACAATGCTGTGGCAGCTATATATAGTACCCACTTGCAAAAACAAATGCGAGCTATAGCTAGGGTACTGCACGTGGAAAATGAAATCGCTAGGCCGCCGCCGGCTTAAAGCCCCCAGATTAATTAAGTAAACCCTCCCGAGACCATGTGGTTTCCACAACTGGTATATTGTACTCCATTTCTTTGGTCTAGTCAAGGTTCATGGTATTCGGCCTATATACGATCTAGTTCTGAGCTAATTTCAAATAGTTTGGATTGCTTACTTTTCAGTTTTCACGTCGATCTCCCGCTCAACATGAACGTCAGTCCCTGCTCAACACGCGTGCAATTTGAATATGACCGTACGTTAGGTATTCACATATGGTACTAAAACACCTGGTTGGTGGATTACATACTTTGCTTCGTGCGTGCATGCATGAACGAATAATTGCATATACATACTTTTGAGTGCGTGTTCATTCCGCGTATATGTCACTGATCTCCCGGTCAGTGCATGCATGCACTTTCAAACATCCAATTAACAGTTTCAATCTGCATGCATGCATTAATGATTGCATGCAGATTAATTGGAGTTGGTGTCTGACTCTTTTGATCTTTTCTTTTGGATCCACTGGGGGAGCAACAACACCGGACGACCGGCGAGTCAAACATGTCGTACCTCTCCTCGTGCTCTTGCCTTTCTCGTACTGCTCTTTCTTTTAAACGACCGACCAGCAGTCCTACGCCCATCGCCATTGGCACGTACATACCATGGTAGTACATATTTAACTAGCATGTGCGTTCGTGCATGACCCGTACTACATAAGGAGGGCACGCATATGCATTCTTGGTTAACAATATGAAGAGCAGCAACACGATGGTCGTCAATGGCGGCTCCGAGATGGACGTGTTGCTCAGGCGGCAGCAGGACCCTTCTGGCGCAGCTCCGTGCGCTCATCCTGCCCGCGCTTCGCGGCGCTGACGGCAGGTCGGCCGCAGGGGCGGCGCCAGGGGTCTTCTTGGGTATTCGGTTGAATACCCAAGATTTTGACAAACCATTGAAATTTTATATAAAACAAGCAATTTTTTTTGTAAAACAGTGATGATTTGGGCAAAATGAATACCCTTCTCCAAAATGAATACCCACCCTCTAGAACCTGGCGCCGCCACTAACTCGGCCGACCTTGCAATTGGCCTCTTTGACGACGTGATCGATTGCATCGCCGGGGTCATGTCCAGGCTCCAAGGGATGAGTACCGCGGGCGGTCATGGATCGGCGACGGCGCCCTTCGACCTCGCCGACGTTGACGTAATTTCGCCAAACGCTGGCGGGGAACATGACGAGAAGCCTGTGATCAGCAACGTTGCTCAGAAGAGAAGGTTAGAATTTTTCCAATAAAAATCTTGATTAATGTATTATTGTCTTAGTTCAAATTTGATCATCCTTGGTAGTACGTAGTTGTTACCTTTCCCGTGATAGTATATATTTGCATTTCAAGTATCTCACCAATTAATTGCCACTTATATATGTATGTATGCATCATGCAGGAGAAGCAACGACAAGCGATCAAGATCACTTGTAACGGTTGTTCCACATTATGATGCCCATCATTGGAGAAAATATGGGCAGAAGAACATTAATGGGAGGGAACATGCTACTCCCTCCGCCTAGGTGTGTAAGTCATCTTACGTTATGCACCGCGACCAAGGCGGAGAGAAAAACGAGAAAACTTAATGTCTTTTTGCTAATTAATAGCATTGCATGCAATGAACTAACCACTGCATGTCATGTTTGGTAGTCTCAAGTCATTGAAAGCATGCACGGCCCACATCTCTTATGTCACAAAACAAGAAACGAGGAGGGAGTTAATGTACCGTGCCTAAGTGTTTTGGGATTATTTGATTTTCGTATGATGACTTACACACCTAGACAGAGGGAGTAGGTACTACCATATCCTCACAGCCATATCCTCACATTACTAATACACAAGAACATACATTCTAGTCCCCTTATTCAAGATGGTTCTCATAAATCGCCACATGTGTATAGAACCATACCATACGTTAACCATAACCGTAGTCTCATCCCCCGGTCTCTCCACTCACTCGAGGTCTCTTGCCCCTGCATCTTTCCTCCCCTGCATCAACAGTTCTCTCCCCTCCCCTCTCTCGCGGCATCCTCGCCGCATATGTCCCATATCCTCCCATGTCCCTCTTTTTTGTTCCTTGATCAAATTTATTTTGTTCCATGGAAAGAGTATGGTGAGGAGGAGGATGAAGGGTAAGACTAAGCTCGGGCCAGGTCAGTGGAGTATGGCCATCATGCCCATACCACACTCTTCGTGTTGCATGACCCCCTCTTGATGACCTGGTCATCATTGGGTGCATTTTTTCTGGCCATTTCGGACTCGTGACTATCGATAATGAAGTGTGAGTTGTATATAAGTTATTAAGGAAAAAATCTCATTATAACTCATAACAAATGTGTAATTAAGCAGAGCTACTACAGATGTGCCTACACAGAACGGAATTGCTCAGCAACCAAGACAATTCAGCAACAGGATCAGTACAAAACTCTTAATTGTGAAGAGGAAACTGCAATGTACAATGTTTTGTACTACGGTCATCACACTTGCAGCGACGAAAACACGAGAAATGGTGCAAAGAATGACCCTGGTATGGACCTAATTCAAAATGGGAAAATGGCACGATCACTACCAGAATTTCAAAACTTCGACCAAGGAGACGTGGACATGCCGGCTCTAATAAAGGTGCTTGACAACCCTGAGCTGAATTGGAACATCGTTCTCTAGAGTACATTTTATTGGTGAATTTGGATAAGTTGATAATCATGCCTAGTTTACAAATGTCTCGGAGATGGGCAGAAGTCCTTTTTACATTTGAATGTATGTGCGGCTAGACATACAGAAGCATATAATTTGCGTTGATATAAATTGTAACAAAATCTATCAATAAAGTTTATGGGCAATTTGTAAAATATAGGAATGACACATGTTTTGACTGTGAGTTCCAAATGGATCATTCAGCATTCATTTTGCAAGCTTCTCACTCGCCATGATGGTTCTCTAGACTTTAGAAAAGAAGAGCCAGACAAGCAACAGTGTGGAGGTGTACAACTCTATGATGTTGGTCTAGTCTTCCCGGAGGTTGTGATCTTTGTGGATGTGTCGTCATGTATGAAGGGGCTAGTTTATGTGAAAATAAATAAAATCTGGTGCTAGTAGCTCCTAATGTTTAGAGAAACAATAAGTACTTGATTTCACGTTTTTCTTCTTTTGGGTACTTCTCAGTGACAATGATTTGTTAATCATGTCACACCCTCCCCTACCCGACAATCCGATACTACTAACGGGTAGATTTTGAATGTTTCAGGAAGCCCATCTTCCTTCTGCTGCGGGCTTTAATCCTTATTCATGTTTTGTAGAGTCCAAAAAAATGTAACATGTATTGTAACATAAGGCGATCAACTTATGAACCTAACCAAACTACCATATTCATTTCAAGATTCATAGTTTAACTTGGTGAAGATTCAGTACTAACATCGTGCGGTCGATTTTGCTATCTAGCTAATTAAATGTGTATTTGTCTACATAAAAATATTTTTTCTGATTTAATTTCTCGTTGTATTTACATAGTATGAAATAAAAAATAGGTATGTACGTTTAGCTTAAACTTAAGACTTTCATTTGATTATTATAGAGCTTGTTAATTTTCTTCGTGATTGTAGTTATTTATTTATATTGCACTTGCACTTTTTGATACACTAAAATTGCATATGTTTTCTTGTGCTATTAACCATAGCTAAAATGGCTTCGCAAATTCTTAGTCGCCAAAGAAATTGTTAAATGCTAGTCATATATGTAATCGTTGGAACTAGAACATTAATCTGTGTAGGAATTAATTTTACTCATTGATTTTTGTCTATCTAGGAAGGTCAACAGGTTTGTTATTTGTTGGCAAAGGAGTTGTTGTCGTATATTAATTGTTTCCCGTTTATTTTTGGTCCAACGGCGGAATGGGCTTTGTATTTTTGTTGGTCTAGTCTGGGTTGGAAATGTATTTTGGGATATAGTGCGTCACATATGGGCCTCTTTTCCGAGTGGTTCTACTGTAATGTCCCGAGGTCTTTTCGTGTGTTTTAGCATGTTTTAATTTAAATTTTATTTATTTTCTACCAACAAGAGGGAAGAGAAATGACCATGTTTACCTAAAGTGGTAGTGGTTGGAAGATCCTGATTAAGTAGTTTTGATTTTGAGATTAGATGTGTTTATCTCTGCGTGTGTGTGTGTACTATGATCATCATCCTTGGTGCGTGCGTATCTGCACAATACAATGTTGTGTTGTTCATATCTAGCCTGGTCTGATATTCTTGATCATCTCATCATCCAACCTAACAATTTCACGTACCCTGCTAAAGTTAGATATCTTTGGATTCCAGGTCAAAAAGTCTGGAACAATGTTTTAATTCACTCTATTTTCCAAGAGCCTACCGCAACTATCATTACTCAAACTAATATTATTCTAGATGACTGTGCGGATATATTATGTTGGAATCTCACGACTAATGATAAGTGCAAATGGTAAATGTACATACAAGTTATGTTTGCAGGATATTCAAAGACATCATAGGAATCAACCTAGTCAGGTCTATACAAGCAGGTTTACTCAAGCAGGTTTGGAAGCACAAGAATATGCCGCCTAGGGTTCAAACTTTTGCTTGGAGATTACTTCGCAAGACCCTCCCAACAGGTTTGAGAGCATCTCGTTTCTCTACTCACATTGATAAAGAGTGTTGTCGTTGTGCTCAAGATGAGGATGAATTGCATTTGTTTTTCAGTTGTGCATATGCTAGGGCTACATGGTTTGCGCATCTTTGGTATCTTAGGACTGATATCTTAACTGAAGATCATCATTCTATGCAGGCTCTTATACATGCTCTTCTGACCATGAACCACCCTCATGCATCAGAAAGCTCATATATAGCAGAGTTCTACAACACCACCCGGCAGTTGCAATCGCAGGTGTTCCATATTGTAACGCCGTCGATGCGGCTATATCTCCCACGTGTCGAAGCACGACTTGGAGGCATAACCGCATTGAAAGCAATGTCGCAAGTGAGGTAATCTTCACACAACCCATGTAATACATAAGGGAAAGAGATACATAGTTGGCTTACAATCGCCACTTCACACAAATACATGAATAAAACATTACATCATACAGATACAATCAGGGCCCGACTACGGAGCCAAAATAAAAGAAGAAACCCCAAAAGCGACAAAGGTCCACGATCGACCCCAACTGGGCTCCACTACTGATCGACTAGAACGAAACAACATAAAGGATAAGATCTTCATCGAGCTCCTCCTGAGCCTGGTTGCGTCATCTGCTCGGTCTCAACGGCACCTGCAAGCTGGTTTGGAAGTATCTGGTGAGTCACGAGGACTCAGCAATCTCACACCCGCGAGATCAAGACTATTTAAGCTTATAGGAAGGGGTAAAAGGTATGAGGTGGAGCTGCAGCAAGCGACTAGCATATATGGTGGCTAACATACGCAAATGAGAGCGAGAAGAGAAGGCAAAAGCACGGTCGAACAACTATGATCAAGAAGTGATCCTGAACTACTTACGTCAAGCATAACTCCAACAACCGTGTTCACTTCCCGGACTCCGCCGAGAAGAGACCATCACGGTTACACACGCGGTTGGTGTATTTTAATTATTGAGATCAACTTCAGGTTTTCTACAACCGGACATTAACAAATTCCCATCTGCCACATAACCGCGGGCACGGCTTTCGAAAGTTCAAACCCTGCAGGGGTGTCCCAACTTAGCCCATTATAAGCTCTCGCGATCAACGAAGGATATACCTTCTCCCCGGGAAGACCCGATCAGTCTCGGAATCCCGGCTACAAGACATTTCGACAGTAATAAAACAAGTCCAGCAAAGCCGCCCGGTTGTGCCGACAAATCCTGATAGGAGCTGCACATATCTCGGTCTCAGGGCACATCCGGATGAACACTCCGTACAACTAAAACCAGCCCTCGAGTTGCCCCGAGGTGGCGCTGCAAAGGGCTCTAGTTCGGACCAGCACTTAGAGAAGCACTGGCCCGGGGGGGCTGAATAAAGATGACCCTCGGGCTGGCCGACCCAAGGGAAAGGGATAGGTGGTAGGCAAATGGAAAAGGCAATGTTGGGCCTTGCTGGAAAAGTCTTATTCAAAGCGAACTGTCAAGGGGGTCCCATAAATCACCCAACCGCGTTAGGGACGCAAAATCCGGGAACATAACACCGATATGACGGAAACTAGGGCGGCAAGAGTGGAACAAAACACCAGGCATAAGGCCGAGCCTTCCACCCTTTACCAAGTGTATAGATGCGTTAATTAAATAAGATATATTGTGATATCCCAACAAGTAAACATGTTCCAACAAGGAACAACATCTCCATGTTCCAATAAGGAACAAACTTCATCTTCACCTGCAACTAACAACGCTATAAGAGGGGCTGAGCAAAGCGGTAACATAGCCAAACAACGGTTTGCTAGGACAAGGTGGGTTAGAGGCTTGGTTTAACAATATGGGAGGCATGACAAGCAAGTGGTAGGTATCGCAGCATAGGCATAGCAAAAGAGCGAGCATCTAGCAAGCAAAGATAGAAGTGATTTCGAGGGTATGGTTATCTTGCATGAGATCCCGCAAGGAAGAAGAACGAGTCCATGAAGAAGACAAACGGACGAAGTCGAACGAATCCTCACGAACGCGACGTTATCGGAACTACCCGAAGAAGCAATACCGGAAAGAAGCAAACAACATAGTAAACAAACATCACATAAACATGGCATGATGCACAACCAAGTATGATGCATGTCCGATTTAATAGCATGGCATGGCAATAAGCACAAACAATACTACAAATTAAGTGGAGCTCAATATGCAATGAGTTGCATATTGGAGAAACACCACATCAATTGTTTAGTTCTCTCTCGTTTATGTACCCACAATATTAAATGTTAATTAACATGGCAAGAGGATGAAGCATATGAAAACTACCTAACTAGGCAAGTTTAAATGAGGCCGGAATAACAAACAACAATTCCGGAAAATCCCCATATACATATTTCGAATTTGGTACTGTTCTGCCTAAAACATTATTTTAATGTTGTTAAACAGGAAAATAAAGTGCAACATGTTAATCTATGCATTTTTCTACCCCATTTACATATATAAATTATTTAAATCCGAGCTACGGTTATTTAGTTATGAAATAAATCATTTTAACATGGCATTTATGCAAATTAATACAAACAACATTTTTAAGCATTTTAAATGTTGTTATCATGATGCGGATGACAATTTCAGGTTTTATGCAATTATTATGAAAATATTGACAAGAGCATGACATGAGGCATTTGTCGCCATGGCGGAAGGAAAAGGGTGCCACGGCGGTGAAACGGAAATGGCGCCACGGCAATGAATTCGAAAATGATGCCACGGCAACATATCGGTTCCGGTAACTCATGGAGATACCGGTGCAAAAGGAAGCATGTCGTGAGCGCGTCATGCAAGATGGTGGGGTGATCCCGGCAACCCGGTTCCCACGAGTCAACGGCATGGAAACACGTGACAATTCGCACACGGTGCACACGGTGCACCTAATAGAACACATGCATTCGGTCACGGGCGTCGTCTCGATGGTATACCTTCGAAGCGTGCATTTTCGGAACGATTCGAATTCGTAGTGGAAGTAGACGTTCTCGCGACGGTAGTAGTGAAAGTATTCGTACACGGCGACGGTAGTTGTACCGGGTTCTACGCCACGGAAGTAGTCGTACAACGTTTTCGTAGAGAAACTTGGCGTATCCGAAGCGGTGTAGAGGTACATGTCGATGGTCGTCGTGGTACTTGGCGGTTCCGTGTAGTCGAACTTGATGATGTTTCGGTGCGGCACTTGGCGAACCAAAACAAGGCAGCACCAGGCGGTCTTCGAGGGGCTGGATGCGGCTCTACGGGAGCTAGGCAGGGGCGCTCTGGTTCCAGCGAAGCAGAGGGAGCAGCGGCGAGTCTTGGGGCTGGCGACGAGGAGGAGAGCTTGAGGGATGGCAGCGGCAGCAAGGCCATGGAGGCAGGGTCGGCCGGAGCTCGAGGCATGGCGGAGCTCCTGGTGGTCGCCAGCGGCGGAGGAGGCGGCAAAGGGCGTGCGGGAGGAGCAGCACGGCAGCAGTGGGGCAAGCACAGAGGAGGCAGAGGCGCGGGGCTGCCGGGTGGCGCGCCGGAGTTGTGGTCAGAGGTGGGCGGCGCGGCTTCCTAAGGAGCTTGGGGCGGACATGGGGGCTCCTGCTCCTGCCGAAGACGGCGACGGGGGAGGGAAATGGCGAGGAGAGGAAGCAGGGCGCGGCGAACCATGGAGGCAGTGGAGCTCGAGGGGGAGGCTCGGGCGCTGCAGATGAGGACCAGCGTCGGGGAAGAGGAGGCGCAGGTGATGGAGGCGCTGGGAGGGAGGAGGCAGAGGATCGAGGACGATCCCGATCGGGACGAGTGACTGGCGGCGGAGTGGGGAACGAGAGGGAGGGATCGAGAGAAAGGGAGTCGGGCTAGCGGGGCTAGGGTTCGGTCGGGGCGACTGGGCCTTGGCCTTGGGCCGGTCGGCCTGGCTGCTAGGCTTAGGGAGGCCACGGTGGCCTGGGCCAGCTGCTCTCCTTCTCTCTCTCTTTAATTCTTTAACAGAAAAGCATAGATAGAAGGAAAAAGAAAAGGGGTTAGGGATAGTAATTTGAGCACGAGGACAATTTTCCTGGACTCATGAAAATGAGCTTGTCCCAAGAAAAATGGAGTGGGCAAGATTGCAAGGTTTATATTTGAATTTAATTCAAATGGTTTGAACAAGGAGTAGGAATATGAAGTTTCCGAAAATGTTGAACATTTAGGAAGAGCTCCGGAAAATGATGAAAGAAAAATTATGGCAAGGTTGGAGACCAGGAATTGAGATAACAAAGGCATGGGATATTTTGCAAGTGTGTTACGGTTAATTCCAAATAAATGGAATAATTAATATAGCTCCCTAAAATATTGGGAGGATATGTTATAAAGAGAATTCACCATGTGAATACCCTCGGTTTAAATAGATCAAAAGATCTATGCAATTTATTTAGTTGAGGTTTTAAAAATTAAATGACATGCTGGCATGATGCATGATGACATGGTGCAATGCACATGATGCAAGGATGAATGCAACGAACAAAACAAATCACACGACGAAACTCGGAGTAGCTGGAAGTCTTCTGGAGCGTCGGTCTCGGGGCGTTACAACACTCCACCACTACAAGAGGATCTCGTCCCGAGATCTAGGATGGCACCGGAGAGAAAACGGAAGAGGAAGAGAAGAGGTAACACTAAGTTGCTTCTTTGACAAACGAGTGAAACCAAAGAACCTTGAGAGGTTGAGCAAAATGAAAGAAAGAATACCATGGAGATGAACGAAATGAAATACTTCGATGGACAAGGAAGAAGGAATACGGCGAGAAAGAAGAGCTTAAGTGACAAGATAGATGTTGAAACCACTCCGGTTGAAACAAGATAGAGAAGGAATAAGAATGATATAATTTGGGCAGCACTCCGACTGAAAATGGAAGGAATTAAACATGAACTTGACAAGATGAGAGGATACTTGAAGAGATCGACAACACACTGCCTCCAGAACTATTGAAATAATGGCACAAGTGGCAAGGAAGATTTCAGACGGCACTCCGGTTGAAAAGAGATGCAAGACTTGATAAGATGAAAAGAACTTGAAGAGATGACACAACACTCCGGTTAAATCGATAAGCAAGCAAAAGGACATGATCTTGACAAAACAAGATGATGGGTCGAAGAGAGCAACATCACAATGCCTCCGGAAGAAAAATTGAAGATAGATCATTGGAATAAGGGAATGAAGAAGAAAATGATAACTTCCACCACAAATGAATTAGGACAACATCCTTGCAAAGAAGAATCGAACGGAGTTGTTAGCAAATCAATAACGAGAAGCACAAGCTTGTTATGGGCTTATGGCAAACATCTCAAAATGATGATGTGACAACCCGCCATTAACAGAAACAATTGATTGGTTGAAATCAATGAAGATAAGAGAAACTTCTTCACCGAGATGAGAAGGAGAAAACTTGGATCATTGATAAGCACCATAATAGCAACAATCCTTAGGGAAAGCTTTAGGTGAAATATAACCCAAGATAACTCCAATGAAGAGATTGATGGATTTAAATATCTCATTCTTGACAACATGTGAATCATGAGACATGAACTCAAATTATCGAAAATGACATAATACCACCTCGAATGATACGGTTGAAAGAATTGCACTTTAAAATGCCAGATAAAGAATATTTAGCTCCTCTGAAAAGAATCTCGATGAACACTTCGAGAAGGAATTAAATCCTTTGAGAATCATCATGTAGCCTCCATAAAGAACTCCGGTAATAAAAGGAAGATAGAAAGAAAGAGAAGTTGAAAATACAAGGTGAAGCCTTGAAGTGATAAGATGAAACTCCGTGACGAGATAAAGCGGAAAACTTGGAACTCCGGAAAGAAAGATGAACAAATGAAATCAAGAATTTTGATAGTCTCCGGAATAAGGAATAGAATTTACTCGATGAAACAAGAATAAGAATTACATTATGCTTACCCTTCACCAATTTAGAGTGATGACAAGCAACGGATTTGGCATACTACTTATTCTCGTAGAAAGGATCAAGAGAGATATAGCACAAACTTGGGAAGGTCTTCAACGAACCACGGGTAGGATTGAAACTACGAATAGATTGCTAAGATAACAAGGAAAGAGAACTCTTGAACGAACCACCGTAAGAATTTAAAATGGACGAAGAAAAGATAAGGAAACACCGGGAAGAGTTAGAAAATGACGTTGATACTTGAGGGAATTTAGATACAAATGAACGAATGGATCACGAACTGATTAGAGAAAACTAGAGTGATGCACTGGTAAGATTTGGAGCACGATAGACGAAGCTGAGAATGAATAATTATGAAATGATGGCCTTCGGGGAAAAGAAATGGAAATGACTCGAGAAATGCTCTGGATGGGTGAAAAGAATTCTCACAATCAAAACAATTATGAGAGGATGGCAACAGGCTAGAACCATGAATCTTGAAGAGAATGGAGCAAGATTTAAGAGAAACTCTTCTTCGGTCTTCAAATGTTGAGAATGATGATGAGAAACACCACCATGAATTGTTGAGGCACTCCGGGATGAAAATTGGAAAGGTTGAACCAACGATGAAAAGAATTTGAAAGATCTTGGAGA
The DNA here is from genome assembly GCF_018294505.1 of Triticum aestivum. NCBI lineage: Eukaryota > Viridiplantae > Streptophyta > Magnoliopsida > Poales > Poaceae > Triticum > Triticum aestivum. The sequence goes on along the minus strand of NC_057797.1, from coordinate 24,013,240 downwards.
AAGACATTTGACTGATGGTAACCCATTCTTACATCAAACCTTGAAAAGAATTTTAGAAGCTCCGGGAAAATTAGAAGAGTCAGGTAAGATCCTGGAAAAAGACCTGTGGGTTAGGGCCCACTCAAAAGAAACACCGTTGAAAGAATTGCTTGAAAAGAGGGATTGCACCGGTTGAATTAAATGGCTTGAAAGAGATAGCATCCTCAAAAGAAATTGAGTGAATTGAGAATGGAAACTTGAATCTTCTGAGATATCTTCATCACTCCAGAACAAAAGAATAGCGAGAAAAGAATGGAGAGACTTCTCATCAATAAAAAGGATACTTGATTAAGAAATCTGAGTCCTTGAAGAAAAAGGGTGGGTGGGCGGGAAAACAAAGACAACTTGGAACGGATGAAGCAAACACCGTTGCAAGGAACTGATAAATGATCTGGCAGAAATTGAACGAATATGATGAACTTGAAGGGAAGCACACCGGTTGAAAAAGGATTGACATGACAACCTCAATGACCAAGAAGGATTAGTATTCACATAGGAATATGAGAACACCTGCTTAGAATAAGGTATGGAATCAACATTTGACTTCGAAGCAACTCGAATACCACAATTAAAACAAAACAAAGGATTTGGCTTGCAGAATAAGCCAGGAACAAACATATGATAGAGATTTCGCCCAAAGTGTTCGTGGTGGGGCCCACACAGGCACGACGTATAGCGGACGTCACGAATGACAAACAAGACGTCCCCGAATCAGCATAGCCAAGGATTCTTTAAGACGCCTTGCGACCACTGTAAATCGACCGTGAATGGGCGGACCACTAGACGTTAGACCCCAATCTCAAATCATACATCTGTCGGAAAGATATCCTATAAGCTACTAGAATTCCCACTTATAAACTCCCGAAACTTTCTGGTTATGCAATCGGGTGTTGGGGATACAGGGAAGCATAATATCTCACCCAAGCTAGCAAACCCTACAACCAGCTGTATCCATCCTTCAACACATAACCAAGAAACCTTTGGAAATCGTCTACCTCAACCTTCGAAAACCATCCGTTATACAAGTCATGGCAATACTCCCGCACTCGCCTCAGTACTGGGCTATCTCACCAACAACTGTACAAAAGAGATTTTTGATGTCGGCGTACTAAACTCAGGTATTCCAGAACCGCAACGATAAAATTATGACGACAACACCTCGGAGCTCAACTCCCCGGGACACTGCCACAACCCCTAATGTCAGGAGGCAACCAAGACAATGTTGTCATCATAAAACCATCGGAACGATTATAAGATACCCGCGTGATCCTAAAAAAAATTTTAGTGACATTTGAGAAGAGAAGAGTCAAAACTCTACGTCAGGATACCTCACCAGAAGGTCGAAGGGACTGGGGAGTAAAAAGAATTCCTAAACTCTCCGATATATAATTCCTAAATGACTCAAAACATTTTTTCTAGACACAACTCAGCCGCTAAAAACGATCAATCAGTGGGGGCTCCTAAGGTCGGGGAAGGCTCTGATTACCAACTTGTAACACCCTCGATGCGGCTATATCTCCCACGTGTCGAAGCACGACTTGGAGGCATAACCGCATTGAAAGCAATGTCGCAAGTGAGGTAATCTTCACACAACCCATGTAATACATAAGGGAAAGAGATACATAGTTGGCTTACAATCGCCACTTCACACAAATACATGAATAAAACATTACATCATACAGATACAATCAGGGCCCGACTACGGAGCCAAAATAAAAGAAGAAACCCCAAAAGCGACAAAGGTCCACGATCGACCCCAACTGGGCTCCACTACTGATCGACTAGAACGAAACAACATAAAGGATAAGATCTTCATCGAGCTCCTCCTGAGCCTGGTTGCGTCATCTGCTCGGTCTCAACGGCACCTGCAAGCTGGTTTGGAAGTATCTGATGAGTCACGAGGACTCAGCAATCTCACACCCGCGAGATCAAGACTATTTAAGCTTATAGGAAGGGGTAAAAGGTATGAGGTGGAGCTGCAGCAAGCGACTAGCATATATGGTGGCTAACATACGCAAATGAGAGCGAGAAGAGAAGGCAAAAGCACGGTCGAACAACTATGATCAAGAAGTGATCCTGAACTACTTACGTCAAGCATAACTCCAACAACCGTGTTCACTTCCCGGACTCCGCCGAGAAGAGACCATCACAGTTACACACGCGGTTGGTGTATTTTAATTATTGAGATCAACTTCAGGTTTTCTACAACCGGACATTAACAAATTCCCATCTGCCACATAACCGCGGGCACGGCTTTCGAAAGTTCAAACCCTGCAGGGGTGTCCCAACTTAGCCCATTATAAGCTCTCGCGATCAACGAAAGATATACCTTCTCCCCGGGAAGACCCGATCAGTCTCGGAATCCCGGCTACAAGACATTTCGACAGTAATAAAACAAGTCCAGCAAAGCCGCCCGGTTGTGCCGACAAATCCTGATAGGAGCTGCACATATCTCGGTCTCAGGGCACATCCGGATGAACACTCCGTACAACTAAAACCAGCCCTCGAGTTGCCCCGAGGTGGCACTACAAAGGGCTCTAGTTCGGACCAGCACTTAGAGAAGCACTGGCCCGATGGGGCTGAATAAAGATGACCCTCGGGCTGGCCGACCCAAGGGAAAGGGATATGTGGTAGGCAAATGGAAAAGGCAATGTTGGGCCTTGCTGGAAAAGTCTTATTCAAAGCGAACTGTCAAGGGGGTCCCATAAATCACCCAACCGCGTTAGGGACGCAAAATCCGGGAACATAACACCGATATGACGGAAACTAGGGCGGCAAGAGTGGAACAAAACACCAGGCATAAGGCCGAGCCTTCCACCCTTTACCAAGTGTATAGATGAGTTAATTAAATAAGATATATTGTGATATCCCAACAAGTAAACATGTTCCAACAAGGAACAACATCTCCATGTTCCAATAAGGAACAAACTTCATCTTCACCTGCAACTAACAACGCTATAAGAGGGGCTGAGCAAAGCGGTAACATAGCCAAACAACGGTTTGCTAGGACAAGGTGGGTTAGAGGCTTGGTTTAACAATATGCGGCTGAGCAAAGCGGTAACATAGCCAAACTACCCGAAGAAGCAATACCGTAAAGAAGCAAACAACATAGTAAACAAACATCACATAAACATGGCATGATGCACAACCAAGTATGATGCATGTCCGATTTAATAGCATGGCATGGCAATAAGCACAAACAATACTACAAATTAAGTGGAGCTCAATATGCAATGAGTTGCATATTGGAGAAACACCACATCAATTGTTTAGTTCTCTCTCGTTTATGTACCCACAATATTAAATGTTAATTAACATGGCAAGAGGATGAAGCATATGAAAACTACCTAACTAGGCAAGTTTAAATGAGGCCGGAATAACAAACAACAATTCCGGAAAATCCCCATATGCATATTTCGAATTTGGTACTGTTCTGCCTAAAACATTATTTTAATGTTGTTAAACAGGAAAATAAAGTGCAACATGTTAATCTATGCATTTTTCTACCCCATTTACATATATAAATTATTTAAATCCGAGCTACGGTTATTTAGTTATGAAATAAATCATTTTAACATGGCATTTATGTAAATTAATACAAACAACATTTTTAAGCATTTTAAATGTTGTTATCATGATGCGGATGACAATTTCAGGTTTTATGCAATTATTATGAAAATATTGACAAGAGCATGACATGAGGCATTTGTCGCCATGGCGGAAGGAAAAGGGTGCCACGGCGGTGAAACGGAAATGGCACCACGGCAATGAATTCGAAAATGATGCCACGGCAACATATCGGTTCCGGTAACTCATGGAGATACCGGTGCAAAAGGAAGCATGTCATGAGCGCGTCATGCAAGATGGTGGGGTGATCCCGGCAACCCGGTTCCCACGAGTCAACGGCATGGAAACACGTGACAATTCGCACACGGTGCAAACGGTGCACCTAATAGAACACATGCATTCGGTCACGGGCATCGTCTCGACGGTATACCTTCGAAGCGTGCATTTTCGGTACAATTCGAGTTCGTAGTGGAAGTAGACGTTCTCGCGACGGTAGTAGTGGAAGTATTCGTACACGGCGACGGTAGTTGTACACGGGTTCTACGCCACGGAAGTAGTCGTACAACGTTTTCGTAGAGAAACTTGGCGTATCCGAAGCGGTGTAGAGGTACATGTCGATGGTCGTCGTGGTACTTGGCGGTTCCGTGTAGTCGAACTTGATGATGTTTCGGTGCGGCACTTGGCGAACCAAAACAAGGCAGCACCAGGCGGTCTTCGAGGGGCTGGATGCGGCTCTACGGGAGCTAGGCAGGGGCGCTCTGGTTCCAGCGAAGCAGAGGGAGCAGCGGCGAGTCTTGGGGCTGGCGACGAGGAGGAGAGCTTGAGGGATGGCAGCGGCAGCAAGGCCATGGAGGCAGGGTCGGCCGGAGCTCGAGGCATGGCGGAGCTCCTGGTGGTCGCCAGCGGCGGAGGAGGCGGCAAAGGGCGTGCGGGAGGAGCAGCACGGCAGCAGTGGGGCAAGCACAGAGGAGGCAGAGGCGCGGGGCTGCCGGGTGGCGCGCCGGAGTTGTGGTCAGAGGTGGGCGGCGCGGCTTCCTAAGGAGCTTGGGGCGGACATGGGGGCTCCTGCTCCTGCCGAAGACGGCGACGGGGGAGGGAAACGGCGAGGAGAGGAAGCAGGGCGCGGCGAACCATGGAGGCAGTGGAGCTCGAGGGGGAGGCTCGGGCGCTGCAGATGAGGACCAGCGTCGGGGAAGAGGAGGCGCAGGTGATGGAGGCGCTGGGAGGGAGGAGGCAGAGGATCGAGGACGATCCCGATCGGGACGAGTGACTGGCGGCGGAGTGGGGAACGAGAGGGAGGGATCGAGAGAAAGGGAGTCGGGCTAGCGGGGCTAGGGTTCGGTCGGGGCGACTGGGCCTTGGCCTTGGGCCGGTCGGCCTGGCTGCTAGGCTTAGGGAGGCCACGGTGGCCTGGGCCAGCTGCTCTCCTTCTCTTTCTCTTTAATTCTTTAACAGAAAAGCATAGACAGAAGGAAAAAGAAAAGGGGTTAGGGATAGTAATTTGAGCACGAGGACAATTTTCCTGGACTCATGAAAATGAGCTTGTCCCAAGAAAAATGGAGTGGGCAAGATTGCAAGGTTTATATTTGAATTTAATTCAAATGGTTTGAACAAGGAGTAGGAATATGAAGTTTCCGAAAATGTTGAACATTTAGGAAGAGCTCAGGAAAATGATGAAAGAAAATTTATGGCAAGGTTGGAGACCAGGAATTGAGATAACAAAGGCATGTGATATTTTGCAAGTGTGTTATGGTTAATTCCAAATAAATGGAATAATTAATATAGCTCCCTAAAATATTGGGAGGATATGTTATAAAGAGAATTCACCATGTGAATAACCTCGGTTTAAATAGATCAAAAGATCTATGCAATTTATTTAGTTGAGGTTTTTAAAATTAAATGACATGCTGGCATGATGCATGATGACATGGTGCAATGCACATGATGCAAGGATGAATGCAACGAACAAAACAAATCACACGACGAAACTCGGAGTAGCTGGAAATCTTCTGGAGCGTCGGTCTCGGGACGTTACACATATATCCAGCGAGATCAATGGCATAGCCCACAATGTAGCTCATCAGGTTCTGACCAGCTCAACAGGACCTGTATTTAGTTGGTTTAGTTCAGCTCATTCTCACTCAACTTGCCCTGTCATCTCCACTCTGTCATCTTGTAACATTCAGGGAGTTGTAATTCATGCTGTACACTGCTACTGAGTTGAATGAAGTTGGCACTATGGGTGCCTTTCCCTGTTCAAAAATAATAATATTCAATGTTACTAGACGTATCATAAAGTATGTTTACATCGTGTATTTAGTCGATATAAAGAATTCCCAAAAAAATTGGTCAAACTCAGAAAACCTTGACTTATAATAAAACATATACTCCCTTCTTCTCATAATGTAAAACTTTTTTTTGACACTACGCTAATATTAAAAAGCGTCCTATATTAATACTCCCTCCCTCTCAAAATTCTTGAAACTAGAAATCTAAAACAAGAATTTTGGGATGAAGATAATAGTAATTTAGAACATTGTTGGAACTAGAAACGGGCCCAATTCATTCTAGGCACATCCCGCGGCCAGTGGACAGCCCCGACCCCGCGCTCCAGTGTATATCTTTCGGTCCACGCCCCGAGCCCAGACCGTGGCAGATCGTTTAGTTAGGTTAGACTAGGGTCACCACCATGGCCGCCGCCCTCGCGCGCCGCGCCGCCGCCGCCATCCCCCGCCACCTCGCCGTCGCCGCCGCCACCGCAGCTCCCACCATCTCGCCCGCCGCCGCCGCCCGCTACCGTTTCCCGGGCGCGTTCGTCCGCCGCCGCGGCCACCACACCGGCGCCTCCCGCAGATGGAGCAGCGCATCGCGGAGCTCGAGAAGCGCATCGGGGCCCTGGAAGCGGGCGCTGCCAAGGGCCTCGAGGGGTCGCATCCCGTCCGCCAGCTCGAGGAGCGTGTCGCCCGCCTCGAGGTCGACCACCAGAAGCAGACTGCGCGCATCTTCGTCGAGATCGATCAGAAGATGGTGACGCTGGAGCTGAAGCTGGACAAGGCCTCGTTCGATCAGTACAAGGAGGTCCAGGCCGGGCTGAACAATCTCCAGGTCAGGTGCGGCACTTCATCTGACCAGATCCGGTCTCTTGCGGTCGCATCAGCCGCACGCGATATCAAGGTGGACAAGCAGCACGCCCAGTGCCTTGTACAGATCAAGAAGAACACATGGAAAGTTGCATGTACCGTCCTCCTGGGCGTTTCTGCGGTAGCTTTTGGGGTGATGAACATAGTGAGCGCCCACTCAAGAGATGACAACCTCAAGGCAGCAGATACCCTGTTCCAGAAGAAAATCGCTAAGCTTGAGAAGGACTTCAATACCAAGCTCGACTACACAGCGAAGCAGGCCGTCGAGGTTGTGCTAGCCAAGCGGGCACTCGAGGAGAGCAGCGCCCGGGACCAGCCTCCTCCGGGCACTGGCGGCACCTCCTCCGGAGGCTCAGGCGGCTCCCCTTAGTTACCTAAGGCGGAAATGAGACTCACAAACAAACGCGGGTGGCTGTATCATCTTAGTTTTGCCTCTTTTTGCAAGCATACTATCTAGACATGCTTATGTGGATGCGCCATTTTGCTTAATTAGCATTCTGGATGGTGAATTGTCTGATGAAATTGTTGCTTGTTATAAATTATGGTCTATCTGCCTGCATTAGTATATGCTGAATGTCTTGGTTAAGTACATTAGACTTGCTTTGTATGGGGAGAATCCTTAGCTAGATTTTGATATAACAAGTATGGAATTGGGTTTTCTTTCATTGCTGGAAAGGAAACTAAACCACATTCATAGCCATATCGCTTGTTGAATTCCAGTTTTCAATCTTTTGTTATTCTTGCAGCCTTCTTATTTCCGCTGTACTGATTCGTAAGGCCATCAACAATTACATACTCATGATTGGATTGATGCTCATGAAATCTGACATTTTGTCATGTATCTAGATGCCAAAAAAATTCTCAAGTTTATGAATTTCTCCTTAAAGCATCTCCAACAGCCGCGCTACGCGCGGCGCCCAAAAATCACATTTGCCGCGCGCGCTTCGGCTGGTTTGCCGCGCCGCGCCGCGCTGGCTCCAGCGGCTGCTGTAAAATGCAGCGCGCGCGCTCCGCTCCAACAGCGCGCAAAAATGCAGCGCGTGCCGCTACAGCAGCGCCAAATATGGCATTTGGACACAAAATGAAACAAAGTTCATCCATAAAGATGTTCAATCAAAATGCAATGAACATGAAGTTGATGAATACATAAAAAGTCAGGCCCACAAGTTCATCCAACCAAGTCCAAATGCAAACCAAGTTCAAAATACAAGTGCAAGCAACAAAGTTCAAGACATATATAAAACACATCAACCATCTTGCTCGTCTTCTTCGTCTTCTTCCTCTTCTTCCGCCGACGATTCTTCCTCTTCTTCCGCCGATGAATCTTCCTCTTCATCACGCACCGCATCACTTGTAGCTCCGACGGTCTTGGCAAGTTCTTCAACGGCATTTGCTCGGGTATGTGTGTGAGGCACATCGAAAGGCATGGCCGGAGGTGCACCCATGTGATACCCTGGCTTAATAGGGATGATAGACTACTCATATCAATAAGGAATTCCTTCTTTTCCGGAAGCCCATTTGGACAGAACTCCAAAGTTAAGCGTGCTCAGCTTGGAGTAGTGTCAGGATGGGTGACCGACCGGGAAGTTGCTCCCGGGTGCGCATGAGTGAGGACAAAGTGCGCAGAAAAGACTAGTATTGATCTGTGGGGCCAGTCTAGATCCCGCCAGGAGTAACGACCACCGGCTGGTGTGTCCGGGGCGTTACAACCCATGCCTCCCATGGCGGCCGGAGGTGCACCCATGCCTCCCATGAGAGAAGCAAAACTCATGCCACCCATGCCTCCCATAACGTTGGAGGGTGCTCCAAAGCCACCCATGGCTCCCATAGCATTGGAGGGTGCTCGAAAGCGGGGTGGGGGGGTCGCGGCTGTACAGCGGGGTGAGAGGGGCTCCGTGTGCGCATCCATGGCGGAAGGGGCGCGAGCGCCGGCGCGCGCGAGTGGAAGAAGAAGGGAGAAAGGGAAGTTCGCGCGCGCGCTCGAGTGTGACGCGTGCGGAAGTGGACGCACCAAATCAACAGCGCGGGATGGGGCTTTCACCAGCGCGCCCAACTCGTTTTAGCGCGCGCGCGTTTTTTGCGCGCCCGTTGGAGCTGTCCGACGCGTTGCGCGCGCGCTAAAATGGCGTTTTTTCCGGCGCGGCGCTAGTATAGCGCGCCTGTTGGAGATGCTCTTAAGGTATAGCACTATCCCAGTATCTTAGTATAAGCCCTGTGCTGTTGTACACATTGAATAGGAAGCTTGTGCTCTTCTAGCACAGTTTTTTCTTGCCTCTTCTAGTTTATCATTCTATTGAGGCTGTTCATGTTGGTTTTAGTGTCTGAAGAATTAACCAAGAAATTCGGATAATGCATGCTTGCTACTTTGCAGGCTTGGTATAACACAATGTTTATCAGTACTTTATTTCCAAATGGAAGCTTGGTAGCCACTAGCCCTTAGAAATCCTACCTATATTTATTTCATGGGTAGCATTTGGACAAAACCCTTTTTCATCAGTTTGATCTGCTGTTTATTATAAGGCTATGGGTGTACCTAATTCACTGTAGCTTTTGATCTCTTATTTCAGAATGGTGTGTGGTAGCTATGCCAATGTTTGAGTGAGAACAAATTCTCTGAATGATTCAATGTGGCTAACTATGGTAGAAAGAGCTAAGTATATGATTATATGGAGTGAGGTGTGCTTCCCAAGTCATATGATGAGTAGTTGTTTTTCTGTTCAATTCATGCTGCTATTAAGTTTTCTTCTCCTTCATTGTAGTATATCCGGCAAAAGATGCCTCACTTTGTTGGTTGTTGTCCATGGTCTTGCCAAGAACAATTCTTTAAGCTTGAAGAAACTGTTGAATTCTCATTGTAATGTGTGAAATAATAATGTCTTTCTTTCCACTCCAGTACTCAGTTTTCAGCTTGCGAGCCTGTTTTCTTGTTGTGCCATGACAGTATATGGCGCTGGCACAGATCTTTAACTCGGATACTGTTGTGATGTAACAATCTAGATACTTATTTCTGGCAGGTTTGCAAAATTGAATATGAGCATGACAATGAATGGCTTCACCTACTGACCCCTTGTACCTTTACCCCTTTTTAGCTGGAAGAGTTTACTTTGCTCTGTCATTTTGCTTAATTAGCATTCTGGATGGTGCAATGTGTGATGACCTTGTTTCTGGTTACAGTTTGTGGTGTATTTAGTGTATCTTGACTTTGTCTGGGGAGAATCCTTTAGCTAGATTTTGAAGGTAATAAGTATGGATTGGGTTCCTTTTATTTTGGCTGTACTGATTCCTATGGCCATCAATGTGAAGTACTTGTATCTAGATGGCCAGAACAATTTCCGTGTTTATGAATTTCTCCTTAAGGTGTATAGCACCATCTCAGTATAATCCTTGTGCTATTGTGCACATTGAGTTGGAAGCTTGTGCTCTTCTAGCATATTTTTTCCTTGCCTCTTATAGTTTCTCTTTCTGTTGAGGCTCTTCATATTGATTTCAGTGTGAAGAATTAACCAACAAATTCTAATAATGCATATGCTTGCTACTTTGCAGTCTGGTATAATTGGTCTTCATGTTTGTTCTCAAAATGTTTATCAGGACTTTATTACCAAATGGAGACTTGTTAGCCATAGCCCGTAAATCCACCTGTATTTATCTCATGGGTAGTATTTGGACAATCCTCTTTTATAAGTGTGATTTGCTGTTTATCACAAGGGACAAGGCTATGGTGTACCTAATTCACTACAGCTTTTGACCTTATATATCAGAATGGTGTGTGGAAGTTATGCCAATGGTGTAGTGAGAACAAATTATTTGAATGATTCAATATTGCTAACTACGGTAGAAAGAGCAAAGTATTAGATTTAATGGAGTGGGTGTGCTTCCCAACTGATGTGATTATTGATAAGTAGTTGTTTTTCTGTTCAATTCATGCTGGTTTTAAGTTTTCTTCTCCTCAATTGTAGTATCCGGCAAAAGATGCCTCGCCTTGTTACTTGTTGCCCATGGAACAATACTTCAAGCTTTTTTGAAGAAACTGCTTTCATGTGTGGAATAATAAATGCCTTTCTTTCCACTCCAGTTCTCAGTTTTCCGCTTGCGAGCCTTCTTTCTTGTTGTGCTGTGACAATATATCTCGCTGCCATCGATCTGTAACTCTGATATTGTTGTCATGTGACAATTGAGAGGCATGTGAAATTGAATATGAGCATGACAATGGGTGGTTTCAACTTTATGATTTTTTTTTTATTTTCTTATAGCGGCGCAGAATTGATCATTGGTTGTAGCTGGTACATGGCATTAGTCTCTCTTGTCGTGCAGGAACTGTCATCCCGGTTAAAATGCACTGTCTTTGGTGCTACACGGTTGGTTTTGTATGCACGGTTTCGGCTCGTCTGAGTCAAATATAAGCACAGTTCAGTAGTCACACAGCCCTTTTGTTTTTCCCTAGAAGAGTTATGATCTGTGCTGTGTAGTTTATCATAGGATAAAAATCATGGGTTTTTATTAGGTGGGCAAGTCTGCCACATGTTAACCGTATAATCGGTTACAGTCCAGGCTAGCACCAATGAGCACAGAATAGATAAGATGCAGCCAGTGTTTCATACTGCACGACCCCCTTTGCATACAGGCCGAATTCGCCAAATCTGAAATTCAGTGCCTTTTTTATGGGGAGGGTCGACCGAGACACGTTAACTGTGGTACTGGACCAGATCAGGGTGATTCCAATCTCTGACGAAGATGATCATCGCGCATTCGGGCTACCCCAAGGAAGGACTAAGACCCATCCCATCAGGCCACACAGAAATGACAGGCGCTTGCATAGAGTTCAGCACATTAGCTTCAGCCATTAGTGCAATAGGGTATTGAAGTCGATCGATGAGAATTCAAACCAAATTGGATATGTTGGTTTTTTCTGTCGGTCATGTGCTAAATCCATCAAACAAGCACGAACAAGCGTGGATAGCTGGCCTGCTTCGGTTGTGTCGTCAGAGATGAACTCCTTCAACTGGTGTCGACACCTAAGTGGAAACCTGATGAAAGGTTTAAGGAAGATAAAAGGCAGACATATCAAACCGTAGAAACACAATACAAATAGCTGCTGCCACCCTATTCCTCCAGGCACGTCACATTCTGTATTCTATACCCTCGTTTAAAAGAACACGTCCCCTAGCTAGCACAGAATTTTTTTCAGCCAAGTCTACCTGGTGACATGTTGGTGACGACGTGGCCTGAACATCTAGGCCGCACTGATTTCATGAAAAGGGCATCGACAAACACTGCCCTGGGGAAGCTGAATTTGCCAATGAGATGAGAAGGAAGTACCCAAACATGGTCAGCAATCATTCTAAAATGTACAAGCATCTTTCCTTGTTACAATTCAAGATTAAAAATCTAAAAGTTAACTGAGAATCATCATGTTCAATATGTTTGTAGGCCAGCGGGTTACCTGGTATATTGGTAAAAGAGCACAATGCTCGGGTCATGGCGAATCTTGTTGAGCTGAGGCACTCCACTCAAAAAGAGATGCTCACATTTGTCGACAAACTAGTACAGTAGAATGTTTATCTAAAAGTTGTGCACGCCACAATTTTTTACGATCGCAAGGACTGTGTGCTGAACAGCACACCACGGCCAGGTATGCCTTCAAAACAAACAACAGCTGCTCAGCCCACAACACAACCTCATGTGTTTCATGTGCTATATATCTTTATCAGTAATTTCTTGTACGCACCCAAACCCAAAGCAAGGCCCCAAGCACTAGCAGCAGACGCCGGAAGTGAAGGTAAAGGCGCACCCCCCGTCGCCACAGCTCTATATTAACGCCTTCAAGGGCTGAAAAGATATTTTTCTCATCCACAGCAGCCTCGATCCGTGAGGCCTCGACTAACGACCCAACAGACTCTGAGTAGTTCTTTTCCACACTTCTGACCGATGTAAAGAAGAACCAACATGAATGTTTTCCTAGCTAGCTTAACCCTTTTTTTTTAGGATCCTAGCTAGCTTAACCTGATGTACAAACTACAGAAGTTTCAAGTGGTGGAAATGTGGGTGCGCCTGAAGGACATCTGACGGTGAGTACAGCTCTCCTAAGAATGCAATTTTGTAGTTTTAGGGAATAACGGGAATATTTAGGTTCAAACTGGATTTGTCTTTAGATATACCATTCAGACCATATGGATGGCTACACTTGAACAAGGAAGAAATGTGCACATGACTCAGTTTTCAGATAGCTTCCTTTGGCTTTCTGCTTATATTTTTATCTTAGAAGAAGAGACATAGACGACTCTAGGCTTCTCAGCATTGATCTGGAAGTGTGTTATAATGCTACATAGGCTAACTGCTTTAGTCCATGGATGACATATTATCGTGGTTTTAGTTGATTCATGCGCATATAATTTATTCTGTCCTAAACTGATTTCGGTTTATCAAGTCGGGAGATTCCAAAATATGCATCTTATTTCAATGATGGTGAAAACTGAAAACTGGGAAGCTCTATCCGTTATTTTTATATCGTTGTCGTTTAAGCTTAGCATGCAGATTCAGCTAGTGATGCATTCATATTCTTCACCAGCTGTTGAATTGATCATAAACCACTCATGTGTCGCTCTGTCTTTGTCCATCGTTGCAGACATAACAGGGGCTGGACAAGGCTTTTGATAGGTTTGTGGCAGTCTGCAGCATATATATTGTACATTTGACCAGACTATATGAATATATACGTACGTGCCAAACGGTTCAAGATGCCCATTTAGCATATTGAACAAGGTCTTAGGCAAGAACATCGATACACCCAAGGAAAAGGGTTTACGCCCAGAGCAGCGATGGTTCAAGATGCCCATCAGCACGCGATAGTAAATTCTTTAGGCAAGAACACTAAATGTTTCTGAAAGGCCATGCCTCCAAAACAGCACTACAAGACCATGTTTCTAATTAGGGGAAAGTATATTTTCCGTCCTTTGAATATTTCGAAAGGAAAACCAGCAAAATTTAGTCCCTCAACTTGTCAAACCAGATAATTTTAGTCCTTGGTACTGTTTCCAATATCAATGGGCCAATAGCCCGCCAGAAAAGCCTGTCATGAGTGCACATCATGTTCAGCTCAAAACCCTAGTTTCTCTCGTGATACGGCCACTAGTTAACCTGCGGAAAGATTGGTAACCAAGAAAAAAATATTGATTCAACAACATTCATGCATCAAATATCAACAACTTCATTCATCATTCAACAACATTGGAATATGCACATAAATAATTTATCAACATTGGAATATCCATCATGTTCAAATGTTCTAAATAAAGATATAATCAACATTAGCATAAGCTATAACTATCATATTTATCCAACATCAATCATATTTTATCAAACATCAATGATTAATTCTAAAAAAAAGCTATAATATGAAGTAGGGTTCATCTTCAAACTAGATAGAATCAACAAAACTACTTACTACAATATGAACTAGGATTCATCTTCAACACATCCATCATATTGAATCATTCTAAATAAAATTAGAATCAACAAAAAATAAAACTACTAGATGAACTAGGGTTCATCTTGTGCCAAAAAATGCATCAAAACCATAGTGTTTTGACTAAAACTACTTGGAGCGATCGAAAGAGCTTACTTCTCCCGTCGTGGAGCCATCTCGATCCACAAGAACGGTGGAGAAACGGAAGAGATCGAAGGGGGGGGGGGGAGTGGAGTAGAGGAGAGAGTCGGCTGCTCTCTGTTCTTCAGGGCGGTAGGAGGAAGATGGGGGTTGGCTTGGTGGGTAGGCCCCGCCAGCCGACCCCCAGTGGATTATAAATGTTCAAACCCTACCGCCGGGGTGGATGGCGGTAGGGTATAACAACTCACCACCGGGGGCCTCGATGGTAGGGTTGACGGCACAGGCGACAGGACGTTTACCTAAGCTGACGTGGATAACTACCTACCGTCGAGGCCCCTGGTGGTAGGAAAAGGGGCCATATTCTGAATTTTTTTTCAAACCAGGGTCATATCTTGCTTAACTTTGCCTAAAATGTCAAAACACTGAGTTGGAGCCTAGCCAGCCGGAGTATGCATATGTGGAGAGTGATGGTCCAAGCATGACTGACACGCGATCGCTTGAACCCTTCGCAGGTGTGGTTCCTATAGCTGATGAAATTGTTGTTGCCGAAGTGTTGGTGCCTAATCCTGGGGTCCTTTTAGCCACCAAGATTTGTGAATTCCTCGCCAACTTGGACTCTGAAAATTCTGGAAAGAGGATTGGATGCCTCTCGGAGGAAAAAGCTTTGAGTGAGAAGCACAAGAAGTGTGGCTCTAACTCTAGATCTGGCATCCTTGAAGATGGCACTGAGATCCTCCAAATGCTCTTCAAGATGGCGCTGAGAGTTCCAACTGCAACATCTCTGCGATCAAGGGGAAACTTGATCTATCTCTGCGTTATTATTCACTCGGAATCTTTAGCAGCAGTAGCGCTACTGCACTTCACTCGCCGCGGGGTGGTTTCACGGACCCCAAATGACTCGCTCTACGATGCGCCTGTGATCATGATATATAAAAGGAAACTTGATCTATCTCTGCACTATTGTTCACTCGGAATCTTCAGTGCTTTCACTCACCGCGGGGTGGTTTCACGGACCCCAAATGACTCGCTCTACGATGCGCCTGTGATCATGATATATAAAAGGAAACTTGATCTATCTCTGCACTATTGTTCACTCGTTATCTTCAGTGCTGTGCACTTCACTCACTGCTGTGGTTTTCGCAGACCCCAAATGACTCGCTCCACAACGCGCTTGTGATCATCATATATAAAGTACACAAGACGGATGATGATATTGAGATCAAGCGACAAATTGTGTAACTGATGTCATCAGGTGTAATTCAGCGCAGTGTGATGAAACAATCTCTCTGCAAAACTATACCAGTGGGTGTTGACGTACAGGAGCAGTTACCAACAATAGATAGACCTTTTCTTTGGGCCCCGAATATGCATTCTTGAAGACGCCCCTCGTATCGATTTCCCATGTATTTTGCTCTTGTTGGATACATGTAAAAATCTTCTGATGAAGTTATGTTGGTATGTAAGCTCCTGACATTTTCTAGACCATTATAATTTTCAAAATCCTTTGAAGGGCACCTAGTACCCACTCAAGCCTTCAGAGTTTAGACACTGCAGGCCTCCAAGTGAAAACGGTTGATTGAGGCCCACGCGCAGAGAGATCAGTCTGAAAGGCTCTGATTTGACTGAGGGACACAGATTACAACAACAGCATCAATCCCATAAGGAGTTCCTAAATATAAAAGCAAGAAGCAACCCAAGACACGACCAAAATAATTTCATAATCAAACAAGTGAGCAGAGTAAGATCGGACAGCATCCGAGGTGCAGCCCAAATGCCCAATCCAACCCGATGAACAGAGGAAAAGCACAGACTCGGAGAAAATGAAAATGTTTCCACCTAGGGCCTGGCTGGTGAGGTCTGTTGATGTAAAGGAATAATTCAACATTGCAGTTGGGTCTACGTTACAGGTTTTTAAGCCAGGCTCCATGATGAATAAGGATAAGTGACAGTTTTAAGAGATAGCGTGACAATGGACAAGAGCAAATTAATACATATATAGATACACATATGAACTGTACAGACAAGTGCTAAACAAACAGGTCTCTTCCAATTGCCAACAGCCAAACATGCATAGACCATGAATAAAATCCAGCAGCATACGCATGCTGAAGTTACTACATAGCCATGGCCATAAGGATAATCAGCAGTGGGCAGCTAATGAGAACAACGTCACATGCCTTGTCTATTTTCCGAAAATCTTCCATTATGCTTTTAATGGCTTCAGTATTATGCCTGCACATGCATGAAATATTAGACATGCCTTACAATAATTACTTTTTCCCTTTTTAAAATAGATAAGAATAGGATAGGAATATCATGTAAATATAAGGCTACATACTCATAGCTAAACATAAAAATGCTTATAACCACATTGTACGCTCAAATAAGC
This sequence comes from Triticum aestivum, assembly GCF_018294505.1. Taxonomy (NCBI): domain Eukaryota; kingdom Viridiplantae; phylum Streptophyta; class Magnoliopsida; order Poales; family Poaceae; genus Triticum; species Triticum aestivum. The sequence goes on along the minus strand of NC_057797.1, from coordinate 23,996,502 downwards.
TTTCTTTTTTGCTGGTGTATGCTCAAATAAGCTAAGAGCTCACCACAAGGCATCTGGGTTGTCAATATGCGAAAAAAACAACCTAAATTTTCAATCAGATATACTCAAGAGGCAAGTGATTTTGGTTGGCAATATGCCACAAAACAGACTGAATTTTCAATAACATACGGTTCTGTCTGAACCTTCAGTTCTGGAGAATTAAAGGCTGACGACTTTCATTAATATAAGAATTTTTATTTTATTATTGGATCAACAACCAACCATCCATTCTAAAAGAAAAGATCATGGCGTAGTTAAAGTTAAAAGCATGGATTCTGACAGTTTTAGCATTGTTTTCCGTTAATTAATTTAATTGGGTAGCTCTCTTCAACTAATGGGTGATGCAAATCTTTTTTTTTTTCAGAAAAAGAGCGCCCTATGTGCGGTCTCAACAAACGGGAAATAATTTTGATCATCATGATATATAGAATCCACGTTGCAGCGAAAGGACTGTCATGGCAAAACTTTGGTCCTAACGCTGTACAGTTGACAAAACAACTTTGTGACGAAAAGAGGAATGTTCCAACCGTCGTCGCATTTACCTCGCGGCTTCATTATAAGAAGCTTCGGCTGCAGCCATGACTTGTCCGGTCATCTCAATCATCTTCCACCCCTCAGCGTCCAGCTTTTCTAACTCTATGCGCTTCTGGTCAGTCTCGGCGCGCAGGCGGTTTATTTCCTCCCGAACCATGGCCATCTTCTCTTCAGAATAAACCTCCGGGCGCAAGCGATCGATTGCCTACAAATTAAGGAAAATGATGGAATCTCATAAACTGCGAAGGAGTGTACAAATTAGGCTCAGAATGAAGATCCAATAGTTCCCAAAAATTGTACTATGCCAAATCTGAATAAACCTCATATATAACTCCTAGTAGTAACTTCTCCAACAGTCGAATCTTATCAAAAATAATTCCACCATCGAGACAGCCACTAAAGATACAAATACAACGGTGATTGATTTGACAGATAAGATTTAAATTAGATGGAACGACGCAGGTTGGTTTGCAACAAATCAGATGGAATCAAGGCGATGTGCTTACCGGAGATCCATGGGACATGAGCCGAGAACCCGCCGCCGGCGACAGCGCCCGGACGGGGCCCATAAGGGGGCCCATCGGCGGCGGACTGAGACCCATGGCCGGCATCTTTCTAACAAGAGACCGCAGCGCCATCAGGTTCGGCAGGTTTATTAGAGCCGCCGGCGGCGGCGGCGGAATCTAGCTAGGGCTTCGCCGTGTGCTTCTTCTTGCCTCGTTTCCTTCCAGAGGCGAGGCAGTACACGAGGCTTATTACAAGCACAAGGCCGATGAGCCCACGGGCTAATTACAAGCTTCTTGTAGCGTTGGCCCATACATACATACATGGCCCAATTTCGTCTGCGAATGCATGTCTCGCTTGGCAAGGCCGTAGAGACACTGTGATGCTGTAGAGCTTCGATTTTTCAATTATTTGAAAATCTTTCGAAAAAAGTTCATGAATTAAAAAAGAAATCATTGGTTCTGAAAAAATTTCATCAAATTTTGAAAAAAGTTCATCCAATTTGGAAAAAAGTCCACCTATTTTGAAAATAGTTCATCGGTTTCAAAAAATGTTCATGAATCTGGAAAAAAGGTCACCGACTTTTAGATAAGTGCATCAGATTTGAAAAAAATACCGAATTTGAAGAAATATTCATAAAATTCGGTGAACTTTTTTTTGTTGAATTAGAAAAAGGTTCAAAAAATCGAAAAAATCATCCGATTTTGAAAGAAAAGTTCACAAACTTGAAAATAGTTCACAGATTTTGTAAATAGTTCATGAATCTGGAAAAGGTTCGTGGATTTTGGAAAATAAGTTCGTCGGTTTTGAAGAAAAAAAAGTTCTTCGATTAAAAATAAAAAACTATATAGGCTCTAAAGCTCTCGCAACCTAATGAAAAAATAAAAGAAGATAATGAAATATATATATGCACAAGTGGGCTGGTGTCCTACTTGTAGTGCGGTGCTCACTAAACCGAGGGATCCCGAGTTCTAATCCATGCGTGCACACCCTTTTTTGCTTCAGATTTGAATGGGAAAAAAATGCAAGAATGGCCGACCCAACGTGTCGCACGGGTGTGCACCTGTTTGTGAAAATCGAAGAAACGGGCGCAATAGGCCGCATTTACGATTTGACCCTGACCTCTGGGGCGATCTTGAAGGCGCGGTGGAATTACTGTAACGAGCTCCTGTCCAGATGATGGACTAGCAAATGTCTGATGCCTATGAAGGAGCCCGCTAGGTGCTGGCTGGCATGAGATCCCGCTATTCCACGATGGCGCTCGGTCCCCTCGTCCCGGAGACCCTGACGAGCGCGAGATAAAGAGCTACTTCGAAGAGGTCACTGGAGAGGCCGAGTAAGCCGCAGGCGCCTGCGAACTGCAAAAAATCTCAAGGCGATTTGTGGAAGATGTAAATGACTCTAGAGAGGGAGCCTGATACAGTGTATGTGTTTTTGCTTTTGTGAATGCATTTGTTTTATTTTTTGTTTTGTATGGAGCGTCGTCCAGTTTTGCCTTGAGAATGACCCCCGATCAACCATGCCGTGAGCTTTGGTTTTGTGACGTAGGGAGCCCCTGTTTGGGTCTGGCTTGCGCATTCCGACCTGTGGTCAGTGTTGGCCTATATGGACTAGGGTTTGATTCTTAGTAGTTTAGGATTTTGTGGTCGCAAACGCAGATGAAAGAGATGTGGTGGTTGTTAGCCTGTTTTGACACCCAATGTCGCAGGTGTTGTGTACGCTGAAGTAGCCCCCGGGCAAGATTGAGTGGTCGGTGGATACAACTTCTATGGTGACTCGGGGAGATATGAATAACGATGTAGCCCCGAGCCCGGCCAATAGAAGGATCTCTATGGCTCTCCTCTGAACCTTACGATGGAGAGGTCAGTACAGGAATGCCCCTCTGAACCTTGCGACGGAGAGGTCAGTATCAGACAACTTCGATGAGTGTGAGTGATAAAAAGCCATCGTTGCTAGCCCGATACACATTCAAAAATCAATCCAGTTCCGGGAGGGTGGCATGTCGGTTCTTTGGAAATACTTTTTCGGTTCCAATTGTATATTTGACAGTTCTTCATGGTAACCACCATGCTGTATCGGAAGGCTTCGACGAGTGCGAGTGATTAAAACCCATCACCGCTAGCCCGACACACATCCAAAAATTGATTCGGTTCCGGGAGGGTGGCACGCCGGTTCTTTGGAAATACTATTTTCGTTCTAGTTGTATATTTGACAGTTCATCATGGTGACCACCATGTTGTATCACACGACTTCGATGAGTGCAAGCGATAAAAAGCCATCGCCGCTAGCCGACACACATCAAAAAATTGATCCTTTTTCGGGAGGGTGGCATGCCGTTTCTTCGAAAATAATAATTCGGTTCCAATTGTATATTTGATAATTCTTCATGGTGACCACCATGTTGTATGAGACGACTTCGATGAGTGTGAGCGATAAAAAGCCATCGCCGCTAGCCCGACACACATCCAAAAATTGAACCGGTTCTAGGAGGGTCGCATGCCGGTTCTTTTGGAAATACTATTTCGGTTCCAATTGTATATTTGACAGTTCTTCATGGTGACCACCATGTTGTATCGGACGGCTTCGACGAGTGTGAGCGAGTAAAAGCCATTGCCGCTAGCCCGACACACATCCAAAAATTGATCCTGTTCCGGGAGGGTGGCAAACCGGTTCTTTGGAATATATATGGTATAATTAACCAAGCAACTCTTTTCTTAATGAATGTCGTTTCAAAAAGAAAAGAAAAGAAAAACGTATGAATCGTCCAAAAGGAGGAAACCTGAACAGAAATGAGCGTCGTGCATCCTCAGATAGCTGAATGAAAAATTATGAGGACCTTTCAACAAAAATTGTAGTATACGTGAGGAGCTGAAAAGATGGTGCGTGAAATCCTAAATTTTTGGATCTGAAAATATGGAAATGAGAACTATGAGTATCTTTCTGTAAAATCGGTAGAACTCGTGAGGGGTAAAACAAGTGTAATCACCCAGAATAAACTCAAGTCGATCATTTTTTAATGAAGGAATAGAAAAAATATGAACACTAACTAAATATTAATAGATCCATTAGGAATATGCACTCATATTATATTTATCTGGTTAGCAGAACTTTCTTCGTATACTTAGTCAACGATTTATATTAATATATTCATGTCATTGCCTCATGTATACACTTAGTAATACTAACTGATCTATAAACACATAGCCTATCTTCATCGTGCATCATGCTTCCATTGATCCCATGCCGCAAAAAAAAAAGATTATGTATCTACTCCCTCCGTTTCTTTTTGCTCTGCATATTAGATTTGTCTAAAGTCAAACCCTTCAAAATTTGACCAAGTTTATACAAAAAATTATTAACATCCACAATACAATAACATCATTAGTTCCTCCATAAAATATAATTTCATATTATAATTATAAGGTATTGTAGATGTTGTTAGTTTCTAATATAAGTTTGGTCTAACTTTACAAAGTTTGACTTCAGACAAGTCCAATACGCGAAGTAAAACAAAACGGAGGGAGTATTTCATGTGTATACACGGCCACAAGAAATGCCATAGTTCAAGAGTAAAAATTGGCAGTTAACCTACGACCCAAAAATTGGTAGCTGTAAGGATGGAAATTTAATTATGAGAACCTTTCAATAAAGTAGTAGTATACGTGAGGGGCGGAAAAGATGGCGCATGAAATCCTAAAATTTTGGATATGAAAATAAGAACTACCAGGACTTTTATGTAAAAACAGTAGAACTCGTGAGGGGTAAAAAAAGTGTGGCGAGGAGGTTGGGGGAGATGTGTGGGTGGGTGACGGTTGTTTCTTCCACGTGGGTGACGGTTGTTTCTTCCTCGGTGGAAGAAGTAATTGCGGCGTCATCCTGTTGCATGCAGCTGCAATGCTATTCTTTTTATCATTCCAATTTACCTGGTGTCTCCGTAGGTACATCTCAAGTAGCAGCGCGGGGCTTATAAGCTGGTCCTGCTTAACCTCGCTAGCCGATGTGGGACTAATAAACGAACCAGCGTTTTGCGTGGCGACTTGCCGAGACTGGCGATATGCCGTACGTTTTCGTCCCCCTGATTCCTTGTTCCTCTCGTTTCCATCTCTCTTGTTCCCAGCTCGCTTCCTCTAATCTAAGCTTCTCAGGCTTTCCTAATCTCTTTGTCTCTTCTCTCTCCCACCAAAGCTTTGGAGGGAGAAGAACTCAACTGGTTACTTTCTCCTGCTACAGTATTCAGATAGCGATTCTCCTTTTCTGCTAATTAAAGCAATCCTCCATTTTCTCGATCGATCTAAGGAGGCGATTCCTGGGTGGGCGACACAAAATTATCGATGGATGCGGCGCCGGACATGGCGGCTCCTCGCCGGTTGCGGATCGAGCGCGGTGCCGTTGGCCTATTCGAGCGGGATGGATCACTTCAGAAAGCAAGCGATGCAGCTTCGCAAGAGATCGAAGGATCCCCTAAGTTGTCTGGGGCGGATGAGAGAAAGGGCTACGAAATTCCTTGGCCATGCATGATGTTGGAGAGCAGAATTTCCAGTTGGAGGTGAGACCTTGCATCGAGCTCCATGACTCAGCCCCAGCCGTTCCGGCGAATCCAGTGGATGAGGTCGAGGAGGACCACGTCGTCCGCAAACCAGCTACGGTGATCTCACTGATATCATCCGTGCTGGACAAACCGGTAATCCCATGCGCGTATGGCGCCTCTCTGAATCTGAATGAACATTACGGTTCAGACTTTGAAGTGGCCGTTGTCCTGAGTAACATTCAGTGCAGTTTCTTTGAGGGAACTGGCCACATGAACTCGCCCATCTCTGTTATAATGCACATGTTTATCATATTACAAGCAGAAGGCCGATGAGCCCGCGTGTTAGGATCTAGGGTTCTGCCCGGTCTTGGCCGGAGGCTGTAGGGGAAGGAGGGAGAGGGGCGAGGGCTGGAGCGGGCGCGCCGGCGAGTGGGCGCCGTCGCGGCTAGGGTTTAGGTGCGGCGGCGGTTGGCTGGTGGCGGCTAGGGTTCCAGCTCCTCAGGGAGCCGGGCAACAGAAGATGATAATATCTTTATTGCTTGATTCCGAAAGAGTCTTACAGCCTATATTTATAACCTAGATAACTTGCATAATAATTAACCTAACAGAACTTGTGGGCCAAGCCCCCTAACTACTGCCCGGTGGGCCTCTTCCGGATATAAACTAAGCCGGCCATAACACTTCTCCCCGCCTGCACAAACAACTCGTCCTCGAGCTGTAGGGTGGGGAAGCGCTTGCTGAACTCCTCGAGGTAATCAACCAGCGTCAAACACCTTCTCGACATCTGGGACGGCCAGGTCGGCGGCGATGGCGTCCTCCGGAATGTAGTCTGCAACCTCCAGGTAGAAGAGTCGCAGGCAGGCGTGGCCGGGCTTGTAGGGTTCGTCGCAGTTGAAGCACAACCCTTGGCGGCGATGCTCGAGTATCTCGGCTGAGGTGAGCCGGCGGAATGGGCGCGCCGCGGTCGTGGCGAGGGGTGCCGCGGAAGCCTGCGCAGGCCGACCCGGTGCGGAATCCGGCGAAGGTAGTGAGCCAGCGGCCCGGAACGGCGAGTCCTACTGAATGGCCACCGCGCGGCGCTCGAACGCGCGGGCGTAGTACATGGCCATCTGGAGATCGGGGGGATCCCGAAGCTCGACGTCCACGCGAATATGGTCCGGCAGACCGCCCACAAATAACTCAGCGCGCTGAGTCGCGGAGACGCCCGGCACGTGGCACGCCAGGGCCTGAAAGCGGTCGGCGTAGTCCTGCACCGTGGATGTGAAGGGTAAGCGGCCGAGGGCCGCCAGTCGGCTTCCACGGATAGGAGGCCCGAACCGGAGGAGATAGAGCTCCCGAAAGCGCTCCCATGGTGGCATGCCGCCCTCGTCCTGCTCGAGGGCGTAGTACCAGGTCTGCGCCGCGCCTCGAAGATGATAGGACGCGAGCCAGGTACGATCCGAAGCGAGCGTCCGCTGCCCTCGAAAGAACTGCTCGCACTGGTTGAGCCAGTTGAGGGGGTCCTCCGTGCCCTCGTAAGTGGCGAAGGCCAGTTTGGCGAAGCGAGGGGGTGTCGGCCCGCCGTGCCCGGGGGTGGCTGCAGTCGCCGGCAGCGCGTATGCCGGTTCAGGGATTTCTGGGGCGTAGTTCGCCGAGCTGGAAGGATGATCAAACCGCAGAGAGGGCGTCGGGTGTTCCGGCGCCGTGGAGTACACCGGGACCGGAGACGATCCGGCCGCCCACGCGGGAATCGGCGATGGTGACGGCGGAAAGTGCACCTGGTGCAGGGGTGGACCCGTGGCCCTGGACGCGGGTGGTGGTGTTGTCGACGGCGGCGGGGCCTGGTGGTGCTGCTGCACCGTTGCCTGTGGCGTGGGGGCCGGAGGAAAACGGACCTCCTGTATTGGAAGTCCGCTCGGCGAAGACCGGCCCAGGTTAGGGCTGGGTGGGGCCGGTGGAGGAACCTGCTCCGAGGCCGCTGGAAGGTATGGCGCGGCGGAGGCCGGCGCGGCCGGCGCGGTCCAGGTGGGCCACTGCGGCCCCGTGGTGGCGGCGAGCGGCGCGGATGCCGGCGCGATCTGCGGCGGCCACTGCGGCCAAGGTGGCGGTGCGGCCACTGGGGCGGGGAGCGCCGAGTAGCCTCCGGTGATGGCCCCCGGTACCGAGTACCACGGAAGTGCATGCGAACCCGCGGCCATGGCTGGATGGAGTGGTGGAGGCAGCCCGTACGGACCTGCCAGGTAGAGGCGGATCCCGTCAACCGCGGCGACGCGGTCGTTCAGGACGCCAGCCATTGCCTCCGGCGTGAACTACTGCGGCTGCGGGGGAGGTGACGGCGGCGGCGAGTGTTGGACGGGGGCCGGTGGCTGCCCTTGGCCCGGGGTGGTGCCGGGTGCCGTTAGGGGCGGCTCTGAGAGCGACGCCGTGGCGCCCGCCGAGAGCGAGGCCGTGACGCCCGGCGCGGAAGCGGCGGTAGTGGAGGAGTTGGCTGGCAGCGGTGGTGGCGGCGGCGGTGGAATTGGCGAAGACATGGTCGAAACCCGGGTACCTGATACCAAGGTGTTAGGAGTTAGGGTTCTGCCCGGTCTTGGCCGGAGGCTGTAGGGGAAGGAGGGAGAGGGGCGAGGGCTGGAGCGGGCGCGCCGGCGAGTGGGCGCCGTCGCGGCTAGGGTTTAGGTGCGGCGGCGGTTGGCTGGTGGCGGCTAGGGTTCCGGCTCCTCAGGGAGCCGGGCAACAGAAGATGATAATATCTTTATTGCTTGATTCCGAAAGAGTCTTACAGCCTATATTTATAACCTAGATAACTTGCATAATAATTAACCTAAGATAACTTGTGGACCAAGCCCCCTAACTACTGCACGGTGGGCCTCTTCCGGATATAAACTAAGCCGGCCATAACACCGCGGGATTATGAATCTTCTTCAACTCTCTGAGGCAAAATTGGGCTGTCCAATTCCCTCACCAAATTTGGGCTGTCCAATTCCCTCACCAAAATTGCCCTCACTACTTTCTTTAATTAAATAATCACGAAATCGCTAATTAAGGCCTGCACCCTGTAGATGACACTCACAGTTTCTTGCTGGTGTAAGTGGGGCCTTGGGAATTTTTGTGAGATTTCTTCCCACATGCAGATGCAGGAGGGATGTGTCATGGGTTGGTTTGTTTGCGCTCTTTTTTTTTACTTAGATCTGTTTTTCAAATGATATATCTCATGAACCGTGCATCCAAATCAGAACCATTTCTGCTCTTGCGTTTTTGTGTCAGATTTTCGGAACTCGATCCCTTGTTAATAGGTTTCGTCAAACATTTTTGGGCAAAAATTGTGCTCTGAAAGTTAACTAACATGTGTCTTCCAGAGTGCTAACTTGTGCTATCAAGTGAGACTATCTTGTGCTCCTGCTGTTTCCCAGGTAAACTAGCTGGTGCTTCCCACGCAGGATGAAGCACACTTGTGTTCCACGCAGCAGCACACCTGTCCACCGCATTGAGAATGTTAGTTTTCACCAAAATTTGCACGTACGTAAAATATTGTACTACCAAAAAATCCGAATCTTTTGATTTGTTTACTATTATTTTTTATTTCAAATGATATATCTCTTGAACCATGCATCCAAAACAGAACCATTTCTGCTGTTGCATTTTTGTGTCGAGATTTTCGGAACTTGGTCCGTTGTTAATAGGCTTCGGCAAACTTTTTTTGGGCAAAAATTGTGCTCTGGAAGTGAACTAACTCGTGTCTTCCAGAGTGCTAACTTGTGCTATCAAGTGGAACTAACTTGTGCTCCAGTGGGGAATCACCATTGTGCTCCCGGGTAAACTAGCTGGTGCGTCCGGCGCAGGCTGAAGCACACTTCTGTTCCATGCAGGAGCACACCTGTCCAGAGCATTGAGAATGTTAGTTTTCACAAAAAAATGCACATAAAAATATCCAACAATGTTGACTGCCAAAACATCCTAATCTTTTGATTTGTTTACTACTCCCTCCGTTCCCAAATATAAGTATTTCCAGAGATTCTACCAAGTGACCATATACGAAGCAAAATGAGTGAATCTACACTCTAAAATATGTCTACATACATCCGTATATTGTATTCCATTTGACATGTCCAAAAAGACTTATATTTAGGAACAGAGAAAGTATTATTATTTATTTAATTGTTCAATAACACGTGCATTTGCACTCAGGAGAAGACGAGTACTTTCAACATCAACCAAGCAACAGAGTGTCGCTCAATCCTTGATGCACCAATCTTCTTCAACTCTCTGAAGGCAAAGAGTGGCGGATCTAGTGAAATTAAGGGCATCAAACCTCATGAGCAATTGGCGATAAACAAAGTACAACTCAAAATTATCTTCTTTATGTTCCATCAAGAGACGTGGATTTCCCCCGTCTACTACCCTCAAGGTGATTTGCTTAGTGCAGAACTTGGCAGTCATCTTTCTCAGGTGTGGTGATCCATTTACGAGGGGAGAGACATTTTTAAAAACTGGGATGATGCGGATAATTGGTGAGGGGAGAGACATTTTATTACTGTATGTATGGAAACACATGCCATCTTGTCCAACACATTTTTGCATTAGGACAACTATTCGATCAGTACAGATTTTTTATTCAGTGGCAACAGACATGCATTCGACCAGAAATTCAAATTTACAGGTTGTTCATCCATATTTTTCAAGCTATTTACGTATTTGTCAATTGTCATCAAGTTGCATATGATGCTGGGAAATTCAACATAAGGAAGTGAACATCAGGGAACAGAAATGTTGCACTTTGAATATGAAAGAAACTCAACATCCAAATAACAATTTTTTTTACCAAAAGTCATGCAACATTTTTTTTGTCGACTCGTAATTTTCTTATGCTTTTTTTAACGTTGTACTGATTGTACTAGAGTGATTAAATTATGCGCTTTCTATTTAATTTCTCAACATGAATGTAGGCAATGGACCATGTATGTCCATGATGTGGCGACAAGATGGTAGGTAGGTGCAACTAGTTGGTTATCAACTATAAGAAAATCTGCATAGATCGTTCCAAAAACTTTCTGGAGAGGATGATACATTTGAATTCAACATGTTGTGGCCGATGAGTTGCTCACATATATACGTAATTGGGCCTAAAAATGTCAGATTGTTGTTTCTTTTAGTTTTGCTCAGCACATCCTTGTTGGGCAAGGGCTGACTTCCTGCAAAAGGTGAATGTGCCCATAGAGGAGGAGCTCACATTTGAGCTCGAGCTGGCTATGTTAAAAAAAATGGCATACCCTTCAACCTTCTGTCACCAACGAGGCACACTGAATCTATTTTTGTTGCCCTCGCTGAACAGAGCTTGCAACAGAATGCATGATGCAAGCTGGGAAGACGGTCTTGCTGTTTCTTGGCGAAGATGATGATACCAACATCTATTTATTTTAATAAAAATAGAGACCTTTTACAGTACATCAGATCAATATTGGCCCTTTATTTTTGTGTTTGGACGGCTCAGATTTGGAAATACTACCGTAGATTTTCGGTAGTATATTTTGTGATCAGGGGCAGTTTCGGTAGTACCGTTAGCAAAGGAATTAACTCGCGTAATAATAGCATTAGAGATTAATTGCCTCCTGCATGCAGCGTCAAAGCGCACCTCCGGCATTCCAGTTTGGATATGCATTGACCATCGCATGCACTGGCACGATCATGCATTGCCGCATTAAACAGAAGAATTAGTTGAGAGATTAAAGCGGGCTCATTTGGAAAGAGGAGGACATTGCTATCGCTAATGAGAGACGACGTGCGGAGGAACAGATCGCGAGCGCCGTCCGAAGATCATGCAACGGAGGGCCGACGGCCGGCGCGGAGCGGCTGCGCCGTCGAAGATCTTGGGCCGGCTACCGGAAGCCGGGAGACGGAGCGGCCGGCCCTGTGGGACTGAGGAGACTGCGTCGGGCTGCTGGGGCGGCTACGTCGCCAGCAGAATGACGAACTGCTTGAGAACGAGGGACAAACCTATGAACGAAGATAAATCTACCTACGAGTTATTAAATCATTACAATTACTTATAATATTATTAATCATTACAATTAACATTAAGAAAAGATAAATCTACCTAACATCCAATTACCAAAATGTCCTAGGAGAAAAAAACCAGTGATCAATAATGACCATCGGATCAATTATATACTACCCATTATTTCTGCTAGTATGATGTACCGTAAAAAGTCTCTAAAAATACCGTAGAATGATTGTTATGATTCTGGCTTTAAAAATAAAAACACCCCAAGTCACCATAGTTCTTGGTGTTGATCCCGAGTTCATAGGCATATGCTAGTTTTATTGTATTAGTGATTAACACTTCATTGGACATACATGATATATGCTTTTATTACTGTTAAGTTTGTTAAATACAAGAAAGTTGTTAAACTTAAGTGTGTTCTTAAACTGGGTGTCGTTCTTAAACTGTGCTATATGACTCTTTATTATGCCTTCCATAATATTACTATTACTGTTAAACTTAAAAATGTTGCCACACCAGCATTTTGTCTTTTGGCTTGCCCTACTCTACCCGTGGCCGGCATGCATAACTACCCGCCACATGTACAGATATTACCAGTGGCTAGCTTCACGTCCGTGTTTTTTTTTCTTTTTTGGCCTGGCCAACTCTACCGGTGGCGGGCATGTATAACTGTCCGTCACTAGTACAAATATTACAAACGGTGAGCATGTGTAAATGCCCGCCACAAGTACAAATATTACCGTGGCGGGTGCCCTGTCTGCATTTTTTATTTTGGCCTGACGTACTCTATGAGTGGCGGGTGTATATAACTGCCCGCCACTATTACAAATACTACCAACGGTGGGAGCTTTGCCCGGCACTGTTGACTTGTTAAAAGTGGCCCGTCACGTCACGGATAGGCATTTTGCGCCAGCCACTGCTAGTCAGTTCCGATAGACATTTTGTCTGTTCTGCAGTAGTGACCATTGCCATGCATGAATAGGCCCCTGGCTCCCTCCCTTCGTTCCACCGCCAACAACATATAGTCATATGCATTGTCTGCCTCACCTTTGTCAAAATGAGGAACTAAAAAAATTAAGGGGATGGGCGAATAGAAAACTTTGTGACACTGCATACGTACGGAAGCAGACTGGAATAGAACTTTGTATCCGAGGCCCCTAGCTCCCTTCGTCCCACCGCCAATAACATAGTCATATATACTTGCAACCGACTCGATCGATGATTACGTCTCGTCATTTATGGTTTGGTAACCGAGTGAGAGTGATCCTGCTACTGTCGGCTGAATTATTGTTTCGTCAAAACCGACCCCGTCAACCGAATTGAGATAAGTGAAGAGTGGTACAAGTGGTTCATGGATAACATAGTCTAGTAGGACTATTTTATTAGTGTCTTGTCAGGAGTAATTCAAAAGATATTGTACCAAATTGGCCGCGATCCTTATCGAGTTGGTAGATCGCGTACCTTCTGGCGCCGCGCCGCCCCGCCTCATGCCATGTGATCGTTCGCCATAATGCCAAGGGTGGGCCTTGAGCTTTCACACGCTAGGAATGCCATCTACGTACTCAGTCACGACTCCTAAGGTCTACTTTTTGGAGGATCGGCTAAAGATGCCCTAACTACTTGCATCTAGCTAGCTGACTATGACTTGGCCAAATCACTCGGCTCAACCCGAACATGTCGTGCTCCAGCCACTTGCGCTTCTGGCCGCTTCTCACGGTGTCACTGCCTTGCACAACATCACGGGCATCTCAACATCCACACACATCTTCTCATCCGTGCGCTCAGCTGAAGCTTCACCGGCCTACACTGCCCTACGACCATCTCAACTACATGCATGCAGAACGAAAGTAAGCTAAGAAATGCAGATTCATCAATCAAGACTAGTGCTAATTAATCCTGCCGACAGATCTCTATTCTCTGACGTGACGTGCCGGTACGATGGGCCTTTGATAAACAAACAGAGTTGATGTATTTTTATTTCTTGATGGCATTTAGTTGGATGCATGCCCGGTGTGTGCTCTGTAGAGCAATAGTAGTAGCGGTGCTGATTTTCAATCCTATCAGGACATGGAACAGCAGCAGGAATCATTTATGTAATTACAACCAAGTCACTGTCACACAACGCCTCTCTTTCTATTTTCTGCACTTCTGTCACATCACCTCTCTCTTTCTTTTCTCTTTCACACACAGCCAACACCTCACATGCATGCAGCTACTCCCTCCGTTCCATAATGTAGTGTCTATAGATTTTTTTAGAAGTCAAATTTTACAAAATTTGACCAAGTTTATAGAGAAAAATATTTATATCTACAATAGGAAAATTATATAATGTGAAACTACATCTTATGACCAATCTAGTGATATATGTTTCACACTCTAGATGTAAATATTTTTCTCCACAAACTTGGTCAAAGTTCATGAGGTTTGACTTTTCAAAAAATCTATAGGCACTACATTATGGAATGCATGCAGCTATAAAATAAAAGCTCCTTCCCTTGCATGCGGCTCCATTCTTATGTACTCTCTCACATTCCATCAGCACTCACATGCATGCCGTGCCGACAAACATCTGTTAATCACTGGGAAAACAGTACCTACACAGTGGACATGCACATATGTAGTTAGAAGGTGGTCAAATGACGCACAGATCACAACGCAAGTGAACAACCTAGATAATGGGTACCGCGTAGCTCGGTCTAGGCTGTAACTTCCGGTGAATATATAGCTATATACTGTAGGAAATACTTTGTGTGGCTTGCAACATTTTTATATATACTACATAGTTCCTGAAATATGTTTACCTCGATATGGAATTTACCGATGCACTTGAATATTGCTTGGAATACATGAATGGAATAAAGTTCATGGAAGCCGGTACATATATGCTGGAAACAGTATTTATTAATGCTGGAATATTTATTATACTATATGTATTTTTGCCCGGGCACAGCATATTATGGAAAGCCAGGTTGTTCGTGGGATTGGCTCCATGAATTGGTAAAGCTTGTGAATTTGAATTGTAATTCAAATTCAGCGTGCGACTCACACGTACGTGCTTATGGGACAGTTTGCAGATGAAACTCCTTGATGGTTACTAATGATCGTGGTTGGTTAAGTTAACCTGGAGTCTTCGTTTAAACAGATTTTATCTGGACATTTATCTGCAGTTTATACAGTTTGAAATTAACTGGAATAGCACTATGTAAAGGTCCCTAACCCCTAGCCTCAAAGATCATTGTGAGCGGAACCACGAAAAAGGATCGATGAATAGGGGTTAGACTGTGTGCGTATATCTCTTACATTGACACCAGAGCCGATTAAGGGTTTGACGATTTGTTTAATCGTCGGATCAATTACGATCTGGACTCCGCTGCGTACTCTGCTTTTTCCTCTCCCAAAAGAAAAATAGAAACGAGAAAAAAAAGCCCCGTACGTACACAACAGGCTCCACCCCAGATTAGATCGATTTCGCTCGATTCCTCTGGTCCAGCGCCGCCGCTTCGCTCGACTCCGCACGCCAAGCGCCGCCGCTTCGCCTGACCTCCACCAATCCACGCCGCCGCTTCGCCATCGCCTCCAGGCCAAGCCCAGTTGCGCCTCCGCCTCCACCTCCCCCATCCACTTCGGGCCGAGCCTGCCACCGCCCGTGACCGACTCCTCCCCAACGTTCGCGCCGCTCCCCATCAACGTTCGCCCCGTCAACCTTGCCGAGCCGGAGGGAGCCCGCCGTGTTCGTCGTCAGCTTACTGCTGCCTCGTCAAGCTCGCCCTGACCAAGTCTCGCCGGCCTGCTTCGCGTCAGCGGCAAGGACCTACATCGACAACTGTCGGCCTCCACGACAGGAACTTGAAGGTAACAGAGAAAGCGACTAATTGTTGGATATTGAATTTCAATGGCTTCCAATGGTGTCTTCGCTGAATTACTCCGTGCCTACAAACTTGATGGAACAAATTACACGGTTTGGAAAAGGAAGATTATGTTCTTCCTTACAGCTGAGAATATAGATTATGTTTCTGAGACCGGGGCGCCTAACGAGCCAGCAGAGGATGCTACAGATGAAGACAATCAGGAATACAATGATGAACTGAAGCAATGGACCAAGGACAACATGACTGCCAGAGTTTATATTCTTGGCTCGATGACTGATTCGTTGGCTGCGGAATATGAGTCGGATAAAACGGCCTGTGGAATAATGCTCAGGCTGGAACAGGATTTTGGAGAAGTTTCCCTTGTCAAGGTGCTTAGTCTTGTGAACAAATTTCTGACATCAAAGATGGGTGATAAAACAGTCAATGAACACTTCAATAAGCTCTGTGTCTTGGCGGAAGAGTTAAAAACTGCTGGTTATCCGTTACAGGAGGAAGTCCAAGTCATGGTTGTCCTGAACTCTTTACCACCATCATGGGAACAATTCAAGATTTCTTTTTGTCATTCAGAGCGCACACTCAATATGAGGAACCTGAGGCAACACTTGCTGATGGAGGAGGATCGCAGGCTCAACTCAGGCAAAGATAAAGCTTCTTATCAGCCAGAACTTCACCTTGGTGAGTACAAGAATAGTGGGAATCGGATGAACTGGAATAAGAGAGGAGGACCAGACCTAAGGGACAAGATCAATTACAAACGTGACAGGGATCAAAGAAACTACAGAGATGACAGGAGGGACAGGGGGCAAAGCAGCAACAACAACTCTTTTCACATAACTGATAAGAGGAACTACAAGTGCCATAATTGTGGTAATATGGGCCACTTCAGGTCAGAATGCACCAAGAAGAGGAAGCCAAACAACGAAAGGAATAATTTTCACAAGGATGACAACCGCAAGGGGAATCAATCCCCTGAAGGTATTACCGATGTTTATGTTTGCACTGAATCCTTATTTACTACTAGTTTTCAGAATAGTTGGGTAGTAGATTCTGGTGCAACTTCACACATAGCTAGAGAACTTAGCTCTTTTGCCACACTCAAAACAATTCCAAAAGGAACAAGACATGTCTATTTAGGAACTCAAGCTAAAGCAGACATACTAGGAATTGGAAACTATGTGCTTAAACTCCCTGATGGAGGAAACTTAGTGTTGGAAAATGCACTTTATTCACCCAATATGAGAAGAAATCTTGTTTCAGTGTCCAAGCTAGAGTCAATTGGATATAAAATTCTCTTTGCCGACGGGAAGGCGAAGATTATCTTAAATGGAAGATTAGTACATTGAGGCGATAGACATGATGTCCTCTATTTTCTAAATGACATCATGGAAAATAATTGCTTAGTAGGCGAAGATAACTCCGTTGTGAGGAATATAAATGGACAGAATAATTGTTCTGAATCTTACTTGTGGCATTTGCGACTTGGACATATATCCAAGAACAGGATTAAGAGACTTATTAGTTCTGGAATTTTGAACTTTAAGTGGGAGGATTATGGTATTTGTGAAGCATGTATTATGGGTAAAATGACTAGGTCGCCTTTTCCCAAAGCAAGTAGATCAACAGAACAGCTTGCCATCGTTCACTCTAACATTTGTGGGGAATTTTCCACACCCACTTTGGGAGGGCAGAAAATCTACTTTACCACTTTCATAGATGATTATTCAAGATACGGTTATGTGTATTTGCTTAAACACAAATCGGAAGGATTTGATGCTTTTAAAGTATTTAAAGCGGAAGTGGAAAATCAGCTAAACAAGAAAATTAAAATACTTAGAACTGACCGTGGTGGTGAATACACGTCGGGAATACTAGATGATTTCTGCAAAGAACATGGCATTATTCATCACTATACCTTGCCATATACTCCACAACAGAATGGAGTGGCGGAAAGAAGGAATAGGACTTTAATGGATATGGTTAGGTCTATGATGGCTTATTCTGACTTGCCATTGTCTTTTTGGGGAGAGGCACTTCACACTGCTGTATATTTATTGAATCACTCACCTTCTAAAGCTGTAACGGTAACACCCTATGAGCTTTGGAAGGGAAGGAAGCCCTCACTTCGCCATTTGGCGGTTTGGGGGTGTAATGCTCAAATAAGGATACCTAGCCAGTTGCGCACCAAACTACAATCTAAAAGTACCCCAGGAATTTTTATTGGTTATGCATCAGGTTCTAATGGTTACCGTTTTTGGGATTCTCAAAGAAAGAAATTGATTGAAAGTGGAGATGCAGTTTTTCTTGATCAGGATACACCTCGCCGTGCTAAACGAGCTAGGGTGGAATTATTAGTAGAACCTGAAGATATCTCTTTACCTGAAACTGAACCTCTAGTTCAGGAAAATAATGATGCTAGCCAATCTACTAACTCTATTTCGCATAGCATGCCTAGGAGAAGTGGGAGGAATACACAACCACCTGCATATTTAGATGAGTATTTTGTTTTTCTGGGGGAAGTGCACTCTAAAATTCAGAACTTAGAGGAAGAACCAAAATCATTCAAAGCTGCATTGGCAAGTCCTGAATCAAATCTTTGGATGGAAGCCATGCAGGAAGAATTAAACTCAATGAGGAAAAATAATGTTTGGGAATTAGTTGAATTACCAAACAATCGAAAGTCTATTGGTTCTAAATGGATCTTTAAAAGGAAATTGAATGCGATTGGTCAGGTGGATAAATATAAGGCAAGGCTTGTTGCTAAAGGATTTACACAAATGGAAGGAGTTGATTTTATAGAAACCTTTTCTCCCGTTGCTAAATTTACCTCTATACGGATCATTAGTGCGTTAACCGCTTATTATGATCTGGAATTGCATCAAATGGATGTTAAAACAGCATTCTTAAATGGAATGTTGGAAGAAGAAATATACATGAACCAACCTGAAGGTTTTGTGGAAAGGGGGAATGAAGGGAAGGTCTGTAAATTAAACAGGTCCATATATGGTCTTAAACAAGCCTCACGTCAGTGGTATATTCTTTTCGATAATGCAATCACGTCATATGGTTTTTCAATGACGGAAGGTGACCATTGTATCTATTTTAAGATAATGGGAAATAAATTTGTATTGTTATCTCTTTATGTTGATGATATTCTCATTGCTTCAAATGATAAATCTACACTGATGAAAGTTAAAACCTGGTTATCCTCTAAATTTGACATGAAGAATATGGGGGAAGCTTCCTATGTTCTGGGAGTGGAAATACGTAGAGATAGAAGGAAGAGAATGTTGGGTTTGTCTCAAAAGGCATATCTCAATAATGTACTTCAGAGATTCTCTATGGAAAATTGCAAGCCTGTTAGAGTACCTATTCTTAGGGGAACTAAACTTAGTGAGGAAATGTGTGCTAAAACTCCTGAGGAAAAGAAACAAATGAGCAATATTCCTTATTCATCTGCATTGGGTTCTTTAATGTATGCTATGCTATTTACAAGACCTGATATATGCCATGTTGTGGGTTTGTTGAGTAGATATCAAGTGAACCCTGGACCTGAGCATTGGAAACAGATTAGGAACACTTTGCGTTATGTCAAAGGAACTATGGACTATTTTCTGTGTTTTAATGGACACAATCTTCAGCTGCAGGGGTTTACTGATGCTGATTGGCAAGGGGATCTTGATGACCGGAAATCAACTTCTGGTTATCTATTTACACTAGCAGGAGGAGCTATTTCCTGGAGTAGCAAGAAGCAAGATTCTGTAGCACTTTCATCTATGGAGGCTGAATATATTGCTGCGTCGGAAGCTGTGAAAGAAGGTGTATGGTTAAAGGAGTTTCTTGCATCTCTCGTGGTGGTGGAAAGCGCTTCATATCCTGTTACTATTTTCTGTGATAACCAGGCGGCAATCAAGGTCTCAAAGGATCCAAAGTTTCATAGCAAAACCAAACATATTGAGGGAAGGTATCATTACATTCGTGACGTTGTTAATAGATTAAGAACAGTTCGTTTAGATTATTTACCTAGTGTGGACATGGTTGCTGATCCACTGACTAAGCCTCTTAGTCAGGAAGTATTTTGTAAACATGTTTGCAACATGGGTCTTCGTTTCTGGAATTAGAATGTTTTAGCCAAGTGGGAGATGTAGGAAATACTTTGTGTGGCTTGCAACATTTTTATATATACTACATAGTTCCTGGAATATGTTTACCTCGATATGGAATTTACCGATGCACTTGAATATTGCTTGGAATACATGAATGGAATAAAGTTCATGGAAGCCGGTACATATATGCTGGAAACAGTATTTATTAATGCTGGAATATTTATTATACTATATGTATTTTTGCCCGGGCACAGCATATTATGGAAAGCCAGGTTGTTCGTGGGATTGGCTCCATGAATTGGTAAAGCTTGTGAATTTGAATTGTAATTCAAATTCAGCGTGCGACTCACACGTACGTGCTTATGGGACAGTTTGCAGATGAAACTCCTTGATGGTTACTAATGATCGTGGTTGGTTAAGTTAACCTGGAGTCTTCGTTTAAACAGATTTTATCTGGACATTTATCTGCAGTTTATACAGTTTGAAATTAACTGGAATAGCACTATATAAAGGTCCCTAACCCCTAGCCTCAAAGATCATTGTGAGCGGAACCACGGAAAAGGATCGAGGAATAGGGCACTGGTAGAAAAAAGCCCTTTAGTCCCGGTTCGCAACAGCCTTTAGCCCCGGCTGTGCAACCGGGACTAAATGGTCGCGACTAAAG